>NC_138567.1:18485644-18488144 GCF_947561715.1 Ascidia mentula
GCTGAGCAGATTTGCTGCTGCTCGTTCGATGCCAAGGCGTCCACGGTGCGGGTCCTACTACGGTGCGTGTTGTTGGCATAGTTGCACGTCGGCGTTACAGCTGGTTGGCGCTTCGCGCGTCCGGCCATGTTTCGCGCGTCCTTGACGGTTTTCAGAGTTCGTGGCCGAACCAAGCGTTGAGAATCGTAGCTTGAAAGTGACGGTCGGAGCGGGCGGCGGGCCCTGCGTCTCCACACGAAGCTACCTGGTTGATCCTGCCAGTAGTCATATGCTTGTCTCAAAGATTAAGCCATGCAAGTCTAAGTACGCGCTCTCGTACAGTGAAACTGCGAATGGCTCATTAAATCAGTTATGGTTCATTTGATCGTACATCGTACTTGGATACCTGTACAAAATCTAGAGCTAATACATGCGGTCAGCGCCTGCCTTGCGGCGGGTGCGCATTTATCAGTACAAAAACCGACCGGGCCGGCTTCGCGTCGCGCCCGCCACGTTTTGGCGACTCTGGATAACTGAGCGGATCGCACGGTCTCGAACCGGCGACAGATCATTCAAGTGTCTGCCCTATCAACTTTCGTCGGTAGGGTATCGGCCTACCGAGGTTCTTACGGGTGACGGGGAATCAGGGTTCGATTCCGGAGAGGGAGCCTGAGAAACGGCTACCACATCCAAGGAAGGCAGCAGGCGCGCAAATTACCCATTCCCGACGCGGGGAGGTAGTGACGAAAAATAACAATACAGGACTCTAAACGAGGCCCTGTAATTGGAATGAGCACACTTTAAAACCTTTAGCGAGTATCCATTGGAGGGCAAGTCTGGTGCCAGCAGCCGCGGTAATTCCAGCTCCAAAAGTGTATATTTAAGTTGTTGCGGTTAAAAAGCTCGTAGTTGGACGTTGGGCGCAGGCGGCCGGTCCGTCGCAAGGCGTGCACTGGCCGCACCTGGCCCTCTCCCCCGGCGCTCCGCCGGTGCCCTTGACTGAGTGTCGGCGGCGGCCGGGACGTTTACTTTGAAAAAATTAGAGTGTTCAAAGCAGGCGCTTCGCCTGAATAATGGTGCATGGAATAATGGAATAGGACCTCGGTTCTATTTTGTTGGTTTTCGGAGCGCGAGGTAATGATTAAGAGGGACGGACGGGGGCATTCGTACTGTGCCGTTAGAGGTGAAATTCTTGGATCGGCGCAAGACGAACGACTGCGAAAGCATTTGCCAAGAATGTTTTCTTTAATCAAGAGCGAAAGTCAGAGGTTCGAAGACGATCAGATACCGTCCTAGTTCTGACTATAAACGATGCCAACCAGCGATCGGGGGGCGTTACTTTGACGACCCCTCCGGCAGCTTGCGGGAAACCAAAGTCTTTGGGTTCCGGGGGAAGTATGGTTGCAAAGCTGAAACTTAAAGGAATTGACGGAAGGGCACCACCAGGCGTGGAGCCTGCGGCTTAATTTGACTCAACACGGGGAATCTCACCCGGCCCGGACACAGTGAGGATTGACAGATTGAGAGCTCTTTCTTGATTCTGTGGGTGGTGGTGCATGGCCGTTCTTAGTTGGTGGAGCGATTTGTCTGGTTAATTCCGATAACGAACGAGACTCTGGCTTGCTAACTAGTTACGCGACCCTATCGGTCGGCGTTGAACTTCTTAGAGGGACTAGTGGCGCTTAGCCACACGAGATTGAGCAATAACAGGTCTGTGATGCCCTTAGATGTTCGGGGCCGCACGCGCGCTACACTGACCGGATCAGCGTGTCGCCGCCTAGGCCGGAAGGTCCGGGTAACCCGCTGAACCCCGGTCGTGCTAGGGATAGGGAATTGCAATTGTTTCCCTTGAACGAGGAATGCCCAGTAAGCGCGAGTCATCAGCTCGCGTTGATTACGTCGCTGCCCTTTGTACACACCGCCCGTCGCTACTACCGATTGAATGGTTTAGTGAGGTCCTCCGATTGGACCTGGCGCGTTCGGCAACGGCCGCGCCGGCGTCCGAGAAGACGATCTAACTTGATCATTTAGAGGAAGTAAAAGTCGTAACAAGGTTTCCGTAGGTGAACCTGCGGAAGGATCATTACCGGCCGATCGCCGATCGAGTGGTCGTGCGTTCGACAGGTGGAGAAGGCTCCGTATCTTGGCGGCCGCGCACGCCCTTCGTCGCTGTTGAGGCGCACGCGATTGCACTTCGGTCACCCTGTTTCGTTCTGCGCCGAGTGCCGTGGCCATGTGCCAGGCTGGCTTCATGCGTCGCCTACGGCTGGCGACCGCTCGGCCACCGCTTTTTCGACTGTGCAATCCGGCTGGGTCGCGCTTGTCCAACTGACGAAGTCACGGAGGGCTCTTGGCGGTGGATCACTCGGCTCGCGAGTCGATGAAGGACGCAGCTAGCTGCGTGAATTAATGTGAATTGCAGGACACATTGAGCATCGACGTTCTGAACGCAAATTGCGGCACCGGGTCAATCCCGGCGCCACGCCCGCCTCAGGGTCGCGTTGTAACGTTCCCGCGCGGC
>NC_138567.1:18493144-18495644 GCF_947561715.1 Ascidia mentula
CGCAGGCGGCCGGTCCGTCGCAAGGCGTGCACTGGCCGCACCTGGCCCTCTCCCCCGGCGCTCCGCCGGTGCCCTTGACTGAGTGTCGGCGGCGGCCGGGACGTTTACTTTGAAAAAATTAGAGTGTTCAAAGCAGGCGCTTCGCCTGAATAATGGTGCATGGAATAATGGAATAGGACCTCGGTTCTATTTTGTTGGTTTTCGGAGCGCGAGGTAATGATTAAGAGGGACGGACGGGGGCATTCGTACTGTGCCGTTAGAGGTGAAATTCTTGGATCGGCGCAAGACGAACGACTGCGAAAGCATTTGCCAAGAATGTTTTCTTTAATCAAGAGCGAAAGTCAGAGGTTCGAAGACGATCAGATACCGTCCTAGTTCTGACTATAAACGATGCCAACCAGCGATCGGGGGGCGTTACTTTGACGACCCCTCCGGCAGCTTGCGGGAAACCAAAGTCTTTGGGTTCCGGGGGAAGTATGGTTGCAAAGCTGAAACTTAAAGGAATTGACGGAAGGGCACCACCAGGCGTGGAGCCTGCGGCTTAATTTGACTCAACACGGGGAATCTCACCCGGCCCGGACACAGTGAGGATTGACAGATTGAGAGCTCTTTCTTGATTCTGTGGGTGGTGGTGCATGGCCGTTCTTAGTTGGTGGAGCGATTTGTCTGGTTAATTCCGATAACGAACGAGACTCTGGCTTGCTAACTAGTTACGCGACCCTATCGGTCGGCGTTGAACTTCTTAGAGGGACTAGTGGCGCTTAGCCACACGAGATTGAGCAATAACAGGTCTGTGATGCCCTTAGATGTTCGGGGCCGCACGCGCGCTACACTGACCGGATCAGCGTGTCGCCGCCTAGGCCGGAAGGTCCGGGTAACCCGCTGAACCCCGGTCGTGCTAGGGATAGGGAATTGCAATTGTTTCCCTTGAACGAGGAATGCCCAGTAAGCGCGAGTCATCAGCTCGCGTTGATTACGTCCCTGCCCTTTGTACACACCGCCCGTCGCTACTACCGATTGAATGGTTTAGTGAGGTCCTCCGATTGGACCTGGCGCGTTCGGCAACGGCCGCGCCGGCGTCCGAGAAGACGATCTAACTTGATCATTTAGAGGAAGTAAAAGTCGTAACAAGGTTTCCGTAGGTGAACCTGCGGAAGGATCATTACCGGCCGATCGCCGATCGAGTGGTCGTGCGTTCGACAGGTGGAGAAGGCTCCGTATCTTGGCGGCCGCGCACGCCCTTCGTCGCTGTTGAGGCGCACGCGATTGCACTTCGGTCACCCTGTTTCGTTCTGCGCCGAGTGCCGTGGCCATGTGCCAGGCTGGCTTCATGCGTCGCCTACGGCTGGCGACCGCTCGGCCACCGCTTTTTTCGACTGTGCAATCCGGCTGGGTCGCGCTTGTCCAACTGACGAAGTCACGGAGGGCTCTTGGCGGTGGATCACTCGGCTCGCGAGTCGATGAAGGACGCAGCTAGCTGCGTGAATTAATGTGAATTGCAGGACACATTGAGCATCGACGTTCTGAACGCAAATTGCGGCACCGGGTCAATCCCGGCGCCACGCCCGCCTCAGGGTCGCGTTGTAACGTTCCCGCGCGGCGACGCGTCGGGCCGGTGCGGTGTCGGCCGTTGCCACGGTCGTCCCGCCCAGGACAGCACGAACGCAGTGTCAGCGCGCGAAACCGAACGCGGCGTGCGTCTCGTTACGAGTCGGCCTCGAAGAGGATCCCGGCCCGGAGCAGCACGGCTCGCGTTCGGGCGCGGCGCTCGCACGAGCTTCGGTGGCGCGCGCGTGTCTCTCGCAAACGAGGCACTGGATTATCGGCCTGAGGTCGGACGAGGCTACCCGCTGAATTTAAGCATATTACTAAGCGGAGGAAAAGAAACTAACGAGGATTCCCCCAGTAACGGCGAGTGAAGTGGGAAGTGCCCATCGCCGAATCCGCGCGCCTCTGCGGCGCGTGGAATTGTGGCGTAAGGAATTCGCTGCGCGTACGTCGTTCGCCGCCCGCGTCCTTCTGATCGAGGCCTCGTCCCGGTGCGGGTGTCAGGCCCATGGTGGCGGCGAGGGCGCGCGCTCTGCGTCTTCCCAGAGTCGGGTTGTTTGGGAATGCAGCCCAAAGCGGGTGGTAAACTCCATCTAAGGCTAAATACTGTCGCGAGACCGATAGCGAACAAGTACCGTGAGGGAAAGTTGAAAAGCACTTTGAAGAGAGAGTTAAAGAGTACGTGAAACCGTCGAGAGGCAAACGGGAGGGCCTGTCGAGTCGCGCGACGCTTTCAGCTGAAGCCGAGCGGAGCGTGTGGGCGTGCGGAGCCTTGCGGCCCGTCGTTCGCGCTGTCCTCCGAGCAGCTCCAGCGCACTAGCGCCGTGCGAAGGCCGCGACCGTCTGGGAGGCGGCGAGAAGGCCGCGCGCAAGGTAGCCCGCCCCCGGGTGGGTGTTATAGGCGCGCGGACACGTCGGCCCGTCGCCCGGGCGAGGAGGGATCGCCGCGTCT
>NC_138567.1:18513144-18518144 GCF_947561715.1 Ascidia mentula
TCGTCGATTTTTTACAGCAAATGAAAAATTCTTTAGGTCACAAGGAATTGTAGAAATGTAGTCGGGTTGCAAATCTTCAACCTTCCTGAACGGGCAGTGAAGTAGTGAGTCTTGGAAAAAATATTCATCATTTAATAAACTTAAAGTTTTCACTCCAACTAGAATGGGGATATGACTGTGGCATCGTGGGCGCACACTTTGTCGATCCCAAGTGTACTCATGTAGAAACTCGTAAAAGGATAAGTTCGACGCATCTTGTGGACGCTTTTGATACATTTTAATAGCGTGGTCTTGCCCAACGTTCCCTATACGCGGAAGAAGAACTCGTTTTGTTGGAGAAGGCGTATGCGCAAATTTGATATTGGACAGAGCAAGCACCATCTCAGGTTCCGTTGGAGAAACTTTGCTCAGATATTGAAAAGCAACATCGCGGCCTTGCACATCACGGGATAATTCTTGTAGTTGTATTGGAAAATCCTGATTTTTCGATACATAACCTGCAACATAATTCAGCAACATTGCACTTTGATTGCTAAATTGAATGTCCATGCTGCATTTTAATGCTGTCACTATTGTATCTGCGTATATTCTCAGATTCAGTGAATGTGCTGCAGCGCTTCGGTGCAAACGTAATATCGTCTGTCCGTCGTGCGTTTCCAAACTGCTAGGTTGTGGGTTTATTTCAAGACCATGTACTGGGGAGTTGCTTTTTTGGGTAGCAAACACAATTTTTGCAAACTCTCGATCCTTTTCTGGAAGATCTGCTTGGAATCTTTTCACATCAATTGACGCAGCGTTTTCCATCCATGCAATGAAATGGCAATGTACTGTACCTCTTTTCTGAAATTCGAATCTATAGAAGTATGTTAGGACATTGGAGGATTTTTCAAGGATATTTGCCAGTAAATAGTTTTTCCACGAGTATTTGTTTTTTCCAGTTACGTAACCACGTAGTATTTCCGACATAATATGCGCGAAATGTAACGTTTCGACGGTGGGAAGAGTTGTAGCGCCTTTTCCAGTCTTATTCATTCTTTGTTGAATCCAAAAACATCTTGGAAACGTCCATTCGTATGGTGAAATTGTAATAAATATGTTTGGAAGTCCAAACTGTTGAACAGCATCCGCGAGATAGGCATGCTGCCATTGCCAATATGTCTCAGAAAATACCTTTGAATCTAGCGCTCTGGCGGGACTACAGTTGAGTACTCGTCCAGATTCTATAGCCCCACAAACAGTTTTGTATAGCCATCTGTCATACTGAAATCGGAGAAGTTCAAACGATGTGGAATAATCACAAACGTTCGACAAGATCTTGTACATGTAGGCTCGTTTTGTACTCTCTCCGCCCGAAATTGCTGATTCACAAAAGATTTTGTACGGATACAATATTGGCCAAATGGCAGATTCAATGAACGAAATCTGAAAAAATTAACGCATTTGTTACTGTCCATTTATACATATGCAAAAAAGTACCCACATCAAAAAGGTTTTAAAACGGGATTCGCGATCTCAATAAACCTTCCTCTCGTTGCCTGACGAAGTCACCATACGCACTTCTTCCATCGTTGACAAGATAATGATAAGCTGTCAACAGCCTGCTCCGCCTCTGTTCGTCTTCTACAGAGTGAATTCGTTCAAGTACAGATCTCTGTATCAGAGTTACAGCAACCCCACGGTCTTTGTAACGATAACCGTGCTGTAATCGCTGAGTGGAATTCACGTGCAACGCGAAAAATGCCAGAATTGATTGGTCGCCAGAGGTTAGACCCTTCAACTCTTGGGGCCAATCAGCAATTCGAGGAACAGTGTAATTTCCACTACATTGGCAAGTCTTCAATGTGGAAAAATGAGGACGCCTAAACCCGGGACTGATGTTACACGTGTTTACCGAAAAACAACGCGCACAGTAAGACCAAGACGAATCCACTATCCACCTTTCCAAAGAAGACCCCACAGCAAGCCGTTTCGAATTCGTATCTTCTGCTGGAATGTCCATTTCACCAAAATATAGATCTCCACGCTCCCCAAAGCGTCGCAGACGCTCTTTATCATCATTCTGTTTTCTTAAACGTTTTTCCTCCACCTGCCAAAAATACAAACAAACTTACAATTAAACACAGAAACCTTAAAAAACACAAACAACAACGAAAGCTGATTTGACTTACGTCTGGATCAACAAGGACACAAGCTTGATCGTAACGATCCCAATGTATTTCAGCATTTGCCATTTTCTTCAACACGATTAACAACAATGAAACAACTCTCTTGAGAAAATCCTAAATATCCAATTATTTCAACAATACTAGCCTGTCAAAGTAGGGCAATGATTAAGCAATCATTCGATTAACGCTGCATAACAAAAAAAAAAGAGCTTGTCAACAAGATTATATGAAACGAGAAGTTGAACTATTAACGTTCCAAATAAGATTAACTTTCACACAAAGACAAAGATGTTTACGAGAAAAAACTACGAAACGCAGTGATCATGTCACAACAAAAGACTACTTCAGAAAAACATAACGGTTCATCGCACAAGCAAAAACGGACGCAGCTATATTGAAAGAAAAGAAATGCGGAAATACAAAAAATCATCATTTCCGCAGCTTTCTTCTTACTTATTTTCTGTTCTTCTTTTTTGCTTTTTCCGCAGTGTTTTATTCTTCTTCGCCTCTTTGATTTCATCAATTCTTTTCTCTTTTTTACCTTGTTCCTCACAGGTACCACTGCTTGAAGGCCCACAGCCGTCGGCTAAATCTTTTCTTTTTAGGGAAATTATTTCCTCGAATGAACGCCTCACTCGCTTTGTTGTGCCTTGCGTCACGTTTTGAGTGCCCGTGCCAATAATGGCTTCACTGTAGGACTGGAAATTCTTTTCTTTTTTAAAGGCATCGAGTAAATCACCACCGCAATTGCTACCCACATCTTCCATATTTGAAAAAATGTACTTCATTACATGAAGGTGAATCCCCAAGAGGTACATGGAGGCACCAACGTGGGTCATTTTATGCAAATAAAATTCGTCTATCTCCTCCATCTCGCTTATTGCTTGCTTTAAACTCAGGAGTTTCGCTTTTGCCTCACTTTCGGAGCAAGACAAACCTTCATTGCCTCCAACGTGCTTCCTGAATGGCTCGCATAAATCGTTCAATTTTTGAACAAAGTGGCTAAACGATTTTACACAATCATTTTCAGCAAGCGGTCCCACATCCTGTTCTATTCTGTTCCAATTTTTATCCATCGTTTCGGCAAATTCAGATATTGCCACCCGAGGCCTCTGTAGCCACTCGCATGTAAAAACCTTCAATTTATTGCGAAAGTGATTCTCGTCGTCCAAGTGTTCTACGTCCGTGGCCAAACCGTATGGTTTCAGAAAATCTAAGACACAAACAGTATTACTTTTTCACTCATATTAAACAATAAAACACTTTACATACCTTTTGGGAAATGATAATAATACATCACACCTTTCCCACTTTTCTTCGGCGAAGATTCCATGTCTATAAAGAAAATTCGGAACAATCTTGTTTTTTTGCCACCAACAGGTACAAAACATACAATAAACAATATATTTTGTGACTTATCGACTCAAACATAGCAACCAAAAAAAATATTGTTATTCTTTTAGACGTTTAAACAACTCAGCGTACCTTTTCTAATTCAAAATCACTGCAAAATTTACAAATATTATTTACTCAATTACTTCAGCCCTAAGGTTTCTGCAACAAAAATCTAACTGCTATATTTTTCAACAGCATGATCCAACAGCACGTATTAATTAAGACTGGCTCTGAGAGAGAACAACCGTGATTATATAGGGAAAGTTGTCAATCACATTCCTGTAAAATCAGCGCTGGAATGTTACACAGGGTGCGAAATAAAAACACACAGGGCACGAAAAATGTTACGCATCAACGATCACAAAACCTGATCGGTGATGCGTAAAAAATTGATGCGAAAGCGCGCGGCAAGCCACGAGAAACGAACCAACGCAAACCAGCATCGAGTTTACAACTGTCAAATTTATTTTTTGCACATTGCTACCTAAAGTGCTCTGCACAATCCTCGCAGCCCTGACAAAAATTTTGGAGGTTGGCTGGGCGCTTTTGCATACCCGATGTTTTAAATGAAATGCGACAGCTCTGCCAAGGCGTGTGGTAAGTGACCAACATGGTCACAAAACAGCATCGAGTTTACATCTGTAAAAATTATTTTTTCACAATGTTACATGAAGGGCTCTGCACAATCCTCGCGGCCCTGATAAAAATCCCGCGGGCTGGCTGCGCGCTTTTGCATACCCGATGTTTTAAATGAAATGCGACAGCTCTGCCAAGGCGTGTGGTAAGTGACCAACATGGTCACAAAACAGCATCGAGTTTACATCTGTAAAAATTATTTTTTCACAATGTTACATGAAGGGCTTTGCACAATTCTCGCGACCCTGATAAAAATCCCGCGGGCTGGCTGCGCGCTTTTGCACACCCGATGTTTTAAATGAAATGCGACAGCTCTGCCAAGGCTTGTGGCAAGTAACCACCTTGGTCACAACACAATACACCATCAAAAGTGCAATTGCAAACATTTCGAAGTGGAGTGCCCTAGCGCAGCGCCAGCTATTGTTTCAAACAGCAGGCAGTAAATTTTGACATTCCCATGTGTAAAACCCGGGCGTGGTACGAAGACTCGTTCTTGAACTATAATAAGGGACTATGGTAATATTAGGTTGCGCAAATGTTCGAATCAAAAAAAGTGTCGGAAACGTTATTATAAGTAGTTCTATAGATCATTGATCAATAAGAATCATAATTAAGACTAACGATTATTCACGTGAGGTCTCATTTAATAACTGGCTTGTGGCAGCCAAGCGTTCATAGCGACGTTGCTTTTTGATCCTTCGATGTCGGCTCTTCCTATCATTGTGAAGCAGAATTCACCAAGCGTTGGATTGTTCACCCACTAATAGGGAACGTGAGCTGGGTTTAGACCGTCGTGAGACAGGT
>NC_138567.1:18588144-18600644 GCF_947561715.1 Ascidia mentula
GAGCTCTTTCTTGATTCTGTGGGTGGTGGTGCATGGCCGTTATTAGTTAGTGGAGCGATTTGTCTGGTTAATTCCGATAACGAACGAGACTCTGGCTTGCTAACTAGTTACGCGACCCTATCGGTCGGCGTTGAACTTCTTAGAGGGACTAGTGGCGCTTAGCCACACGAGATTGAGCAATAACAGGTCTGTGATGCCCTTAGATGTTCGGGGCCGCACGCGCGCTACACTGACCGGATCAGCGTGTCGCCGCCTAGGCCGGAAGGTCCGGGTAACCCGCTGAACCCCGGTCGTGCTAGGGATAGGGAATTGCAATTGTTTCCCTTGAACGAGGAATGCCCAGTAAGCGCGAGTCATCAGCTCGCGTTGATTACGTCCCTGCCCTTTGTACACACCGCCCGTCGCTACTACCGATTGAATGGTTTAGTGAGGTCCTCCGATTGGACCTGGCGCGTTCGGCAACGGCCGCGCCGGCGTCCGAGAAGACGATCTAACTTGATCATTTAGAGGAAGTAAAAGTCGTAACAAGGTTTCCGTAGGTGAACCTGCGGAAGGATCATTACCGGCCGATCGCCGATCGAGTGGTCGTGCGTTCGACAGGTGGAGAAGGCTCCGTATCTTGGTGGCCGCGCACGCCCTTCGTCGCTGTTGAGGCGCACGCGATTGCACTTCGGTCACCCTGTTTCGTTCTGCGCCGAGTGCCGTGGCCATGTGCCAGGCTGGCTTCATGCGTCGCCTACGGCTGGCGACCGCTCGGCCACCGCTTTTTTCGACTGTGCAATCCGGCTGGGTCGCGCTTGTCCAACTGACGAAGTCACGGAGGGCTCTTGGCGGTGGATCACTCGGCTCGCGAGTCGATGAAGGACGCAGCTAGCTGCGTGAATTAATGTGAATTGCAGGACACATTGAGCATCGACGTTCTGAACGCAAATTGCGGCACCGGGTCAATCCCGGCGCCACGCCCGCCTCAGGGTCGCGTTGTAACGTTCCCGCGCGGCGACGCGTCGGGCCGGTGCGGTGTCGGCCGTTGCCACGGTCGTCCCGCCCAGGACAGCACGAACGCAGTGTCAGCGCGCGAAACCGAACGCGGCGTGCGTCTCGTTACGAGTCGGCCTCGAAGAGGATCCCGGCCCGGAGCAGCACGGCTCGCGTTCGGGCGCGGCGCTCGCACGAGCTTCGGTGGCGCGCGCGTGTCTCTCGCAAACGAGGCACTGGATTATCGGCCTGAGGTCGGACGAGGCTACCCGCTGAATTTAAGCATATTACTAAGCGGAGGAAAAGAAACTAACGAGGATTCCCTACGTAATGGTGGGAAACAAAATTGAAATTTTGTAAACGAATTTTGTGAACGAATTTTGTGAACAAAATTCTTGACGACGACTGGCCACATGATGGGGGTAGAGGGCCATACTTGAAATTAGAAGCGTTACGCAAACGTGCTGTAACATATTATGGAATAAAAATGCTAGGTTATACAGGTGTCAAATGAGCTATTTAAATCAACACTATCGGATAAATTGGACAATGTTGGTCCAAACGTGAGATAATGGGGCCGGGGTTAAGGATTGTTCCTAAATCAGAAATCTTTTTCAACTAATTTATCAAACTAATCTGTTGGAACATGTCATACGAATTAATCCAAAACAAACTAGATTTTCATCCACTATCACACGAAACAAACGCTGTGCGAAATATGTGTGAGTAGGGCATATGTTGAAGCAAAACGTTTCTTAATTTAAAGTTGAAACGCCTCAGTAAGTATAACTTACGTCTATATATACTGTGATAACTGATTTTATCTATTCAAAAATGCAAAAAGTTGCACAAAAACATCATGAACATAGCATGAATTAAAATTTGTTTTCGAAACAAAATTCGATTACAAATGCCTTTGATCCGTTAATCACTGTGTTGTATAGAGTGGGAAACAAAATTTGTTTTCGAAACAAAATTCGTTTATAAATGCATTTAAACCGTTAATCACTGTGTTGTACATAGTGGGAAACAAAATTTGTTTTTGAAACAAAATTCGATTACAAATGCCGTTGATCCATTAATCACTGTGTTGTAATACCATTAGTCCGACACAAATATGTTGTTCATAGTGGAAACAGAATCTGTAATTTGTGTGTGAAGTTCAAAGTCACTTGATTTAAAAATGTCAAAAAATTTTTCGACCACCATCGCAGGCGGTCTCTCAAAATCAATTATTTCCGCCGAACCTTAGCCACCA
The DNA here is from genome assembly GCF_947561715.1 of Ascidia mentula. NCBI lineage: Eukaryota > Metazoa > Chordata > Ascidiacea > Phlebobranchia > Ascidiidae > Ascidia > Ascidia mentula. The sequence goes on from NC_138567.1 coordinate 18,590,378, forward strand.
TAGTCTCAAACATGCGTTTTCGTTCAGCAACAAAATCCTAAAGGACATAGGCCAGTTTGATTTTCACTGCTAGATTTGTACTGGCATCTAGTATTTGTGTGCAAAATTTCAAGTCGCTTGATATAAAAATGTTCAAATTGCAGGCGGGCAACTGTCAATTTGAGTTAATTTCGCCGATCCTTGGCCACCATAGTGTCAAACATGCGTTTTCGGTCGCGAATAAAAAACTAAAGGACATAGGCCAATTTGGTTTTTATTGTTCGTTTTGCACTGGCATCTAGTATTTGTGTGCAAAATTTCAAGTCGATTGATATAAAAATGTTCAAATTGCAGGCGGGCAACTGTCAATTTGAGTAAATTTCGACGAACCTTAGCCACCATGGTGTCAAACATTCGTTTTCGGTCGCGAATAGAAAACTAAAAGACATAGGCCAATTTGGTTTTCACTGCTCGTTTTGTACTGGCATCTAGTATTTGTGTACAAAATTTCAAGTCGCTTGATATAAAAATGTTCAAATTGCAGGCGGGCAACTGTCAATTTGAGTAAATTTCGACGAACCTTAGCCACCATGGTGTCAAACATGCGTTTTCGGTCGCGAATAAAAAACTAAAGGACATAGGCCAATTTGGTTTTTATTGTTCGTTTTGCACTGGCATCTAGTATTTGTGTGCAAAATTTCAAGTCGATTGATATAAAAATGTTCAAATTGCAGGCGGGCAACTGTCAATTTGAGTAAATTTCGACGAACCTTAGCCACCATGGTGTCAAACATTCGTTTTCGGTCGCGAATAGAAAACAAAAAAACATAGGCCAATTTGGTTTTCACTGCTCGTTTTGTACTGGCATCTAGTATTTGTGTACAAAATTTCAAGTTGCTTGATATAAAAATGTTCAAATTGCAAGCGGGCAACTGTCAATTTGAGTAAATTTCGCCGAACCTTAGCCACCATAGTGTCAAACATGCGTTTTCGGTCGCAAATAAAAAACTAAAAGACATAGGCCAATTTGGTTTTTCTTGTTCGTTTTGCACTGGCATCTAGTATTTGTGTTCAAAATTTCAAGTCGCTTGATATAAAAATGTTCAAATTGCAGGCGGGCAACTGTCAATTTGAGTAAATTTCGACGAACCTTAGCCACCATAGTGTCAAACATGCGTTTTCGGTAGCGAATAAAAAACAAAAAGACATAAGCCAACTTGGTTTTTATTGTTCGTTTTGCACTGGCATCTAGTATTTGTGTGCAATATTTCAAGTCGCTTGATATAAAAATGTTCAAATTACAAGCGGGCAACTGTCAATTTGAGTTAAATTCGACGAACCTTAGCCACCATAGAGTCAAACATGCGTTTTCGGTCGCAAATAAAAAGCTAAAGGACATAGGCCAATTTGGTTTTCACTGCTCGTTTTGCACTGGCATCTAGTATTTGTGTGCAAAATTTCAAGTCGCTTGATATAAAAATGTTTAAATTGCAGGCGGGCAACTCTCAATTTGAGTTAATTTCGCCGATCCTTGGCAACCATAGTGCCAAACATGCGTTTTCGGTCGCGAATAAAAAACTAAAAGATATAGGCCAATTTGGTTTGCTCTGCTCGTTTTGTACTGGCATCTAGTATTTGTGTGCAAAATTTCAAGTCGCTTGATATAAAAATGTTCAAATTGCAGGCAGGCAACTGTCAATTTGTGTTAATTTCGACGAACCTTAGCCACCATAGTGTCAAACATGCGTTTTCGGTCGCGAATATAAAACTAAAAGACATAGGCCAATTTGGTTTTTCTTGTTCGTTTTGCACTGGCATCTAGTATTTGTGTTCAAAATTTCAAGTCGCTTGATATAAAAATGTTCAAATTGCAGGCGGGCAACTGTCAATTTGAGTAAATTTCGACGAACCTTAGCCACCATAGTGTCAAACATGCGTTTTCGGTAGCGAATAAAAAACTAAAAGACATAGGCCAACTTGGTTTTTATTGTTCGTTTTGCACTGGCATCTAGTATTTGTGTGCAATATTTCAAGTCGCTTGATATAAAAATGTTCAAATTACAAGCGGGCAACTGTCAATTTGAGTTAAATTCGACGAACCTTAGCCACCATAGAGTCAAACATGCGTTTTCGGTCGCAAATAAAAAGCTAAAGGACATAGGCCAATTTGGTTTCCACTGCTCGTTTTGCACTGGCATCTAGTATTTGTGTGCAAAATTTCAAGTCGCTTGATATAAAAATGTTTAAATTGCAGGCGGGCAACTCTCAATTTGAGTTAATTTCGCCGATCCTTGGCAACCATAGTGCCAAACATGCGTTTTCGGTCGCGAAAAAAAACTAAAGAATATAGGCCAATTTGGTTTGCTCTGCTCGTTTTGTACTGGCATCTAGTATTTGTGTGCAAAATTTCAAGTCGCTTGATATAAAAATGTTCAAATTGCAGGCAGGCAACTGTCAATTTGTGTTAATTTCGACGAACCTTAGCCACCATGGTGTCAAACATGCGTTTTCGGTCGCGAATATAAAACTAAAAGACATAGGCCAATTTGGTTTTTCTTGTTCGTTTTGCACTGGCATCTAGTATTTGTGTTCAAAATTTCAAGTCGCTTGATATAAAAATGTTCAAATTGCAGGTGGGCAACTGTCAATTTGAGTAAATTTCGACGAACCTTAGCCACCATAGTGTCAAACATGCGTTTTCGGTAGCGAATAAAAAACTAAAAGACATAGGCCAACTTGGTTTTTATTGTTCGTTTTGCACTGGCATCTAGTATTTGTGTGCAATATTTCAAGTCGCTTGATATAAAAATGTTCAAATTACAAGCGGGCAACTGTCAATTTGAGTTAAATTCGACGAACCTTAGCCACCATAGAGTCAAACATGCGTTTTCGGTCGCAAATAAAAAGCTAAAGGACATAGGCCAATTTGGTTTTCACTGCTCGTTTTGCACTGGCATCTAGTATTTGTGTGCAAAATTTCAAGTCGCTTGATATAAAAATGTTTAAATTGCAGGCGGGCAACTGTCAATTTGAGTTAATTTCGCTGAAACTTCGCCACCATAGTGCCAAACATGCGTTTTCGGTCGCGAATAAAATACTAAAAGACATAGGTCAATTTGGTTTTCACTGCTCGTTTTGTACTGGCATGTAATATTTGTGTGCATAATTTCAAGTTGCTTGATATAAAAATGTTCAAATTGCAAGCTGGCAACTGTCAATTTGAGTTAATTTCGCCGAACCTTAGCCACCATAGAGTCAAACATGCGTTTTGGGTCGCGAATAAAAAACTAAAGGACATAGGCCAATTTGGTTTTCACTGCTCGTTTTGTACTGGCATCTAGTATTTGTGTGCAAAATTTCAAGTCGCTTGATATAAAAATGTTCAAATTACAAGCGGGCAACTGTCAATTTGAGTTAAATTCGACGAACCTTAGCCACCATACAGTCAAACATGCGTTTTCGGTCGCGAATAAAAAGCGAAAGGACATAGGCCAATTTGGTTTTCACTGCTCGTTTTGCACTGGCATGTAGTATTTATGTGCAAAATTTCAAGTCGCTTGATATAAAAATGTTCAAATTGCAGGCGGGCAACTCTCAATTTGAGTTAATTTCGCCGATCCTTGGCAACCATAGTGCCAAACATGCGTTTTCGGTCGCGAATAAAAAACTAAAGGACATAGGCCAATTTGGTTTTCACTGCTCGTTTTGTACTGGCATGTAGTATTTGTGTGCAAAATTTCAAGTCGCTTGATATAAAAATGTTCAAATTGCAAGCGGGCAACTGTCAATTTGAGTAAATTTCGCCGAACCTTAGCCACCATAGTGTCAAACATGCGTTTTCGGTCGCGAATATAAAAACAAAAGACATAGGCCAATTTGGTTTTTCTTGTTCGTTTTGCACTGGCATCTAGTATTTGTGTGCAAAATTTCAAGTCGCTTGATATAAAAATGTTCAAATTGCAAGCGGGCAACTGTCAATTTGAGTTAATTTCGCTGAAACTTCGCCACCATAGTGCCAAACATGCGTTTTCGGTCGTGAATAAAATACTAAAAGACATAGGCCAATTTGGTTTTCACTGCTCGTTTTGTACTGGCATGTAGTATTTGTGTGCATAATTTCAAGTTGCTTGATATAAAAATGTTCAAATTGCAAGCGGGCAACTGTCAATTTGAGTTAATTTCGCCGATCCTTGGCAACCATAGTGCCAAACATGCGTTTTCGGTCGCGAATAAAAAACTAAAGGACATAGGCCAATTTGGTTTTCACTGCTCGTTTTGTACTGGCATCTAGTATTTGTGTGCAAAATTTCAAGTCGCTTGATATAGAAATGTTCAAATTGCAGGCGGGCAACTGTCAATTTGAGTTAATTTCGCCGATCCTTAGCCACCATAGTGTCAAACATGCGTTTTCGGTCGCGAATAAAAAACTAAAGGACATAGGCCAATTTGGTTTTCACTGCTCGTTTTGTACTGGCATGTAGTATTTGTGTGCATAATTTCAAGTCGCTAGATATAAAAATGTTCAAATTGCAAGCGGGCAACTGTCAATTTGAGTTAATTTCGACGAACCTTAGCCACCATAGAGTCAAACATGCGTTTTGGGTCGCGAATAAAAAACTAAAGGACATAGGCCAATTTGGTTTTCACTGCTCGTTTTGTACTGGCATCTAGTATTTGTGTGCAAAATTTCAAGTCGCTTGATATAAAAATGTTCAAATTGCAAGCGGGCAACTGTCAATTTGAGTAAATTTCGCCGAACCGCCTTCGATTTGAACATTTTTATATCAAGCGACTTGAAATTTTGCACACAAATAGTAAATGCCAGTAGAAAACGAACAGTGAAAACCAAATTGGCCTATGTCTTTTAGTTTTTTATTCGCGAAGGAAAACGCATGTTTGGCACTACGGTGGCTAAGGTTCGGCGGAATTACGTAATTTTGAGAGTTGCCCGCCTGTGATTTGAACAATTTTATATCAAGCGACTTGAAATTTTGCACACAAATACTAGATGCCAGTACAAAACAAGCAGTGAAAACCAAATTGGCCTATGTCCTTTAGTTTTTTGTTCGTGAAGGAAAACGCATGTTTGACACTATGGTGGCTAAGGTTCGGCGGATCTAACTAATTTTGACAGTTGACCGCCTATGATTTCAACATTTTTCCATCAAGCGATTTGAAGTTTTGCACACAAATATTAGATGCCAGTACAAAACGAACAATAAAAACCAAATTGGCCTATGTCCTTTAGTTTTTTATTCGCGAACGAAAACGCATGTTTGGCACTACGGTGGCTAAGGTTCGGCGGATTTATGTAATTTTGAGAGTTGCCCGCCTGTGATTTGAACATTTTAATATCAGGGGACTTGAAGTTTTGCACACAAATACTACATGCCAGAACAAAACGAGCAGTGAAAACTGCTAAGGCATGATGGCTACTGTCAAATTCTGATGGTTGGCCGCCTACCTTTGCTTTATTTTAAAGTCAATTGACGTGAAGTTTTAAACACAAATACAAATTTGGTTTCCCACTATGGTCACTATAGTGAGTAACGGATCAAAATCCTTTGAAAACGAATTTTGTTTCGAAAACAAATTATGTTTCCCACTATGTACAACATGGTGAGTAACGGATCAAAGTCATTTGAAAACGAATTTTGTTTCGAAAACAAATTATGTTTCCCACTATGTACAACATGGTGAGTAACGAACCAAAGCATTTGTAAACGAAATTAATTTCGAAAACGAATTTTTGTTTCCCACTATGTACAACATGGTGAGTAACGATCCAAAGGCATTTGTAAACGAATTTTGTTTCGAAAACAAATTATGTTTCCCACTATGTACAACATGGTGAGTAACGAACCAAAGGCATTTGTAAACGAATTTTGTTGCAAAAACAAATTATGTTTCCCACTATGTACAACATGGTGAGTAACGATCCAAAGGCATTTGTAAACGAATTTTGTTTCGAAAACAAATTATGTTTCCCACTATGTACAACATGGTGAGTAACGAACCAAAGGCATTTGTAAACGAATTTTGTTGCAAAAACAAATTATGTTTCCCACTATGTACAACATGGTGAATAACGGATCAAAGTCATTTGAAAACGAATTTTGTTTCGAAAACAAATTATGTTTCCTGCTATGGGCAACATAGATAGTAACGATCCAAAGGCATTTGTAAACGAATTTTGTTTTGAAAACGAATTTTGTTTCCCGGTATAGACATCATGGTGAGTAACGAACCAAAGGCATTTGTAAACGAATTTTGTTTCGAAAACAAATTATGTTTCCCACTATGTACAACATGGTGAGTAACGATCCAAAGGCATTTGTAAACGAATTTTGTTTCGAAAACGAATTTTTTTTTCCCGGTATAGACATCATGGTGAGTAACGAACCAAAGGCATTTGTAAACGAATTTTGTTTCGAAAACAAATTATGTTTCCCACTATGTACAACATGGTGAGTAACGATCCAAAGGCATTTGTAAACGAATTTTGTTTCGAAAACGAATTTTGTTTCCCGGTATAGACATCATGGTGAGTAACGAACCAAAGGCATTTGTAAACGATTTTTGTTTCGAAAACAAATTATGTTTCCCACTATGTACAACATGGTGAGTAACGATCCAAAGGCATTTGTAAACGAATTTTGTTTCGAAAACGAATTTTTGTTTCCCGGTATAGACATCATGGTGAGTAACGAACCAAAGGCATTTGTAAACGAATTTTGTTTCGAAAACAAATTATGTTTCCCACTATGTACAACATGGTGAGTAACGAACCAAAGGCATTTGTAAACGAATTTTGTTGCGAAAACAAATTATGTTTCCCACTATGTACAACATGGTGAGTAACGGATCAAAGTCATTTGAAAACGAATTTTGTTTCGAAAACAAATTATGTTTCCTGCTATGGGCAACATAGATAGTAACGATCCAAAGGCATTTGTAAACGAATTTTGTTTCGAAAACGAATTTTGTTTCCCGTTATGGGCAACATAGATAGCAACGATCCAAAGGCATATGTAAACGAATTTTGTTTCGAAAACGAATTTTGTTTCCCGCTATGGGCAACATAGATAGTAACGATCCAAAAGCATTTGTAAACGAATTTTGTTTCGAAAACGAATTTTGTTTCACGCTATGGGCAACATAGATAGTAACGATCCAAAAGCATTTGTAAACGAATTTTGTTTCGAAAACGAATTTTGTTTCCCGCTATGGGCAACATAGATAGCAACGATCCAAAGGCATATGTAAACGAATTTTGTTTCGAAAACGAATTTTGTTTCCCGCTATGGGCAACATAGATAGTAACGATCCAAAGGCATTTGTAAACGAATTTTGTTTCGAAAACGAATTTTGTTTCCCGCTATGGGCAACATAGATAGTGACGATCCAAAGGCATTTGTAAACGAATTTTGTTTCGAAAACGAATTTTGTTTCCCGCTATGGGCAACATAGATAGTAACGATCCAAAGGCATTTGTAAACGAATTTTGTTTCCCGCTATGGGCAACATAGATAGTAACGATCCAAAAGCATTTGTAAACGAATTTTGTTTCGAAAACGAATTTTGTTTTCCGCTATGGGCAACATAGATAGCAACGATCCAAAGGCATTTGTAAACGAATTTTGTTTCGAAAACGAATTTTGTTTCCCGCTATGGGCAACATAGATAGTAACGATCCAAAGGCATTTGTAAACGAATTTTGTTTCGAAAACGAATTTTGTTTCCCACTATGGGCAACATAGATAGTAACGATCCAAAGGCATTTGTAAACGAATTTTGTTTCGAAAACGAATTTTGTTTCCCGCTATGGGCAACATAGATAGCAACGATCCAAAGGCATATGTAAACGAATTTTGTTTCGAAAACGAATTTTGTTTCCCGCTATGGGCAACATAGATAGTAACGATCCAAAGGCATTTGTAAACGAATTTTGTTTCGAAAACGAATTTTGTTTCCCGCTATGGGCAACATAGATAGTAACGATCCAAAAGCATTTGTAAACGAATTTTGTTTCGAAAACGAATTTTGTTTCCCTCTATGGGCAACATAGATAGCAACGATCCAAAGGCATATGTAAACGAATTTTGTTTCCCGCTATGGGCAACATAGATAGTAACGATCCAAAAGCATTTGTAAACGAATTTTGTTTCGAAAACGAATTTTGTTTCCCTCTATGGGCAACATAGATAGCAACGATCCAAAGGCATATGTAAACGAATTTTGTTTCGAAAACGAATTTTGTTTCCCGCTATGGGCAACATAGATAGTAACGATCCAAAAGCATTTGTAAACGAATTTTGTTTCGAAAACGAATTTTGTTTCCCGCTATGGGCAACATAGATAGCAACGATCCAAAGGCATATGTAAACGAATTTTGTTTCGAAAACGAATTTTGTTTCCCGCTATGGGCAACATAGATAGTAACGATCCAAAGGCATTTGTAAACGAATTTTGTTTCGAAAACGAATTTTGTTTCCCGCTATGGGCAACATAGATAGTGACGATCCAAAGGCATTTGTAAACGAATTTTGTTTCGAAAACGAATTTTGTTTCCCGCTATGGGCAACATAGATAGTAACGATCCAAAGGCATTTGTAAACGAATTTTGTTTCCCGCTATGGGCAACATAGATAGTAACGATCCAAAAGCATTTGTAAACGAATTTTGTTTCGAAAACGAATTTTGTTTTCCGCTATGGGCAACATAGATAGCAACGATCCAAAGGCATTTGTAAACGAATTTTGTTTCGAAAACGAATTTTGTTTCCCGCTATGGGCAACATAGATAGTAACGATCCAAAGGCATTTGTAAACGAATTTTGTTTCGAAAACGAATTTTGTTTCCCACTATGGGCAACATAGATAGTAACGATCCAAAGGCATTTGTAAACGAATTTTGTTTCGAAAACGAATTTTGTTTCCCGCTATGGGCAACATAGATAGCAACGATCCAAAGGCATATGTAAACGAATTTTGTTTCGGAAACGAATTTTGTTTCCCGCTATGGGCAACATAGATAGTAACGATCCAAAGGCATTTGTAAACGAATTTTGTTTCGAAAACGAATTTTGTTTCCCGCTATGGGCAACATAGATAGCAACGATCCAAAGGCATATGTAAACGAATTTTGTTTCGAAAACGAATTTTGTTTCCCGCTATGGGCAACATAGATAGTAACGATCCAAAAGCATTTGTAAACGAATTTTGTTTCGAAAACGAATTTTGTTTCCCGCTATGGGCAACATAGATAGCAACGATCCAAAGGCATATGTAAACGAATTTTGTTTCGAAAACGAATTTTTGTTTCCCGGTATAGACATCATGGTGAGTAACGATCCAAACGCATTTGTAAACGAATTTTGTTTCGAAAACGAATTTTGTTTCCCGCTATGGGCAACATAGATAGTAACGATCCAAAGGCATTTGTAAACGAATTTTGTTTCGAAAACGAATTTTGTTTCCCGCTATGGGCAACATAGATAGTAACGATCCAAAAGCATTTGTAAACGAATTTTGTTTCGAAAACGAATTTTGTTTTCCGCTATGGGCAACATAGATAGCAACGATCCAAAGGCATTTGTAAACGAATTTTGTTTCGAAAACGAATTTTGTTTCCCACTATGGGCAACATAGATAGTAACGATCCAAAGGCATTTGTAAACGAATTTTGTTTCGAAAACGAATTTTGTTTCCCACTATGGGCAACATAGATAGTAACGATCCAAAGGCATTTGTAAACGAATTTTGTTTCGAAAACGAATTTTGTTTCCCGCTATGGGCAACATAGATAGCAACGATCCAAAGGCATATGTAAACGAATTTTGTTTCGGAAACGAATTTTGTTTCCCGCTATGGGCAACATAGATAGTAACGATCCAAAGGCATTTGTAAACGAATTTTGTTTCGAAAACGAATTTTGTTTCCCGCTATGGGCAACATAGATAGCAACGATCCAAAGGCATATGTAAACGAATTTTGTTTCGAAAACGAATTTTGTTTCCCGCTATGGGCAACATAGATAGTAACGATCCAAAAGCATTTGTAAACGAATTTTGTTCCGAAAACGAATTTTGTTTCCCGCTATGGGCAATATAGATAGTAACTATCCAAAGGCATTTGTAAACGAATTTTGTTTCGAAAACAAATTTTGTTTCCTGCTATGGGCAACATAGATAGTAACGATCCAAAAGCATTTGTAAACGAATTTTGTTTCGAAAACGAATTTTGTTTCCCGCTATGGGCAATATAGATAGTAACTATCCAAAGGCATT
>NC_138567.1:18620644-18625644 GCF_947561715.1 Ascidia mentula
TTTGCTCAGATATTGAAAAGCAACATCGCGGCCTTGCACATCACGGGATAATTCTTGTAGTTGTATTGGAAAATCCTGATTTTTCGATACATAACCTGCAACATAATTCAGCAACATTGCACTTTGATTGCTAAATTGAATGTCCATGCTGCATTTTAATGCTGTCACTATTGTATCTGCGTATATTCTCAGATTCAGTGAATGTGCTGCAGCGCTTCGGTGCAAACGTAATATCGTCTGTCCGTCGTGCGTTTCCAAACTGCTAGGTTGTGGGTTTATTTCAAGACCATGTACTGGGGAGTTGCTTTTTTGGGTAGCAAACACAATTTTTGCAAACTCTCGATCCTTTTCTGGAAGATCTGCTTGGAATCTTTTCACATCAATTGACGCAGCGTTTTCCATCCATGCAATGAAATGGCAATGTACTGTACCTCTTTTCTGAAATTCGAATCTGTAGAAGTATGTTAGGACATTGGAGGATTTTTCAAGGATATTTGCCAGTAAATGGTTTTTCCACGAGTATTTGTTTTTTCCAGTTACGTAACCACGTAGTATTTCCGACATAATATGCGCGAAATGTAACGTTTCGACGGTGGGAAGAGTTGTAGCGCCTTTTCCAGTCTTATTCATTCTTTGTTGAATCCAAAAACATCTTGGAAACGTCCATTCGTATGGTGAAATTGTAATAAATATGTTTGGAAGTCCAAACTGTTGAACAGCATCCGCGAGATAGGCATGCTGCCATTGCCAATATGTTTCAGAAAATACCTTTGAATCTAGCGCTCTGGCGGGACTACAGTTGAGTACTCGTCCAGATTCTATAGCCCCACAAACAGTTTTGTATAGCCATCTGTCATACTGAAATCGGAGAAGTTCAAACGATGTGGAATAATCACAAACGTTCGACAAGATCTTGTACATGTAGGCTCGTTTTGTACTCTCTCCGCCCGAAATTGCTGATTCACAAAATATTTTGTACGGATACAATATTGGCCAAATGGCGGATTCAATGAACGAAATCTGAAAAAATTAACGCATTTGTTACTGTCCATTTATGCATATGCAAAAAAGTACCCACATCAAAAAGGTTATAAAACGGGATTCGCGATCTCAATAAACCTTCCTCTCGTTGCCTGACGAAGTCACCATACGCACTTCTTCCATCGTTGACAAGATAATGATAAGCTGTCAACAGCCTGCTCCGCCTCTGTTCGTCTTCTACAGAGTGAATTCGTTCAAGTACAGATCTCTGTATCAGAGTTACAGCAACCCCACGGTCTTTGTAACGATAACCGTGCTGTAATCGCTGAGTGGAATTCACGTGCAACGCGAAAAATGCCAGAATTGATTGGTCGCCAGAGGTTAGACCCTTCAACTCTTGGGGCCAATCAGCAATTCGAGGAACAGTGTAATTTCCACTACATTGGCAAGTCTTCAATGTGGAAAAATGAGGACGCCTAAACCCGGGACTGATGTTACACGTGTTTACCGAAAAACAACGCGCACAGTAAGACCAAGACGAATCCACTATCCACCTTTCCAAAGAAGACCCCACAGCAAGCCGTTTCGAATTCGTATCTTCTGCTGGAATGTCCATTTCACCAAAATATAGATCTCCACGCTCCCCAAAGCGTCGCAGACGCTCTTTATCATCATTCTGTTTTCTTAAACGTTTTTCCTCCACCTGCCAAAAATACAAACAAACTTACAATTAAACACAGAAACCTTAAAAAACACAAACAACAACGAAAGCTGATTTGACTTACGTCTGGATCAACAAGGACACAAGCTTGATCGTAACGATCCCAATGTATTTCAGCATTCGCCATTTTCTTCAACACGATTAACAACAATGAAACAACTCTCTTGAGAAAATCCTAAATATCCAATTATTTCAACAATACTAGCCTGTCAAAGTAGGGCAATGATTAAGCAATCATTCGATTAACGCTGCGTAACACTCAAAAAAAGAGCTTGTCAACAAGATTATATGAAACGAGAAGTTGAACTATTAACGTTCCAAATAAGATTAACTTTCACACAAAGACAAAGAAGTTTACGAGAAAAAACTACGAAACGCAGTGATCATGTCACAACAAAAGACTACTTCAGAAAAACATAACGGTTCATCGCACAAGCAAAAACGGACGCAGCTATATTGAAAGAAAAGAAATGCGGAAATACAAAAAATCATCATTTCCGCAGCTTTCTTCTTACTTATTTTCTGTTCTTCTTTTTTGCTTTTTCCGCAGTGTTTTATTCTTCTTCGCCTCTTTGATTTCATCAATTCGTTTCTCTTTTTTACCTTGTTCCTCACAGGTACCACTGCTTGAAGGCCCACAGCCGTCGGCTAAATCTTTTCTTTTTAGGGAAATTATTTCCTCGAATGAACGCCTCACTCGCTTTGTTGTGCCTTGCGTCAAGTTTTGAGTGCGCGTGCCAATAATGGCTTCACTGTAGGACTGGAAATTCTTTTCTTTTTTAAAGGCATCGAGTAAATCACCACCGCAATTGCTACCCACATCCTCCATATTTGAAAAAATGTACTTCATTACATGAAGGTGAATCCCCAAGAGGTACATGGAGGCACCAACGTGGGTCATTTTATGCAAATAAAATTCGTCTATCTCCTCCATCTCGCTTATTGCTTGCTTTAAACTCAGGAGTTTCGCTTTTGCCTCACTTTCGGAGCAAGACAACCCTTCATTGCCTCCAACGTGCTTCCTGAATGGCTCGCATAAATCGTTCAATTTTTGAACAAAGTGGCTAAACGATTTTACACAATCATTTTCAGCAAGCGGTCCCACATCCTGTTCTATTCTGTCCCAATTTTTATCCATCGTTTCGGCAAATTCAGATATTGCCACCCGAGGCCTCTGTAGCCACTCGCATGTAAAAACCTTCAATTTATTGCGAAAGTGATTCTCGTCGTCCAAGTGTTCTACGTCCGTGGCCAAACCGTATGGTTTCAGAAAATCTAAGACACAAACAGTATTACTTTTTCACTCATATTAAACAATAAAACACTTTACATACCTTTTGGGAAATGATAATAATACATCACACCTTTCCCACTTTTCTTCGGCGAAGATTCCATGTCTATAAAGAAAATTCGGAACAATCTTGTTTTTTTGCCACCAACAGGTACAAAACATACAATAAACAATATATTTTGTGACTTATCGACTCAAACATAGCAACCAAAAAAAATATTGTTATTCTTTTAGACGTTTAAACAACTCAGCGTACCTTTTCTAATTCAAAATCACTGCAAAATTAACAAATATTATTTACTTAATTACTTCAGCCCTAAGGTTTCTGCAACAAAAATCTAACTGCTATATTTTTCAACAGCATGATCCAACAGCACGTATTAATTAAGACTGGCTCTGAGAGAGAACAACCGTGATTATATAGGGAAAGTTGTCAATCACATTCCTGTAAAATCAGCGCTGGAATGTTACACAGGGTGCGAAATAAAAACACACAGGGCACGAAAAATGTTACGCATCAACGATCACAAAACCTGATCGGTGATGCGTAAAAAAATGATGCGAAAGCGCGCGGCAAGCCACGAGAAACGAACCAACGCACACCAGCATCGAGTTTACACCTGTCAAATTTATTTTTTGGACATTGTTACCTAAAGTGCTCTGCACAATCCTCGCAGCCCTGACAAAAATTTTGGAGGTTGGCTGGGCGCTTTTGCATATCCCATGTTTGAAATGAAATGCGACAGCTCTGCCAAGGTGTGTGGTAAGTGACCAACATGGTCACAAAACAGCATCAAGTTTACATCTGTAAAAATTTTTTTTTTTCACAATGTTACATGAAGGGCTCTGCACAATCCTCGCGGCCCTGATAAAAATCCCGCGGGCTGGCTGCTCGCTTTTGCATACCCGATGTTTTAAATGAAATGCGACAGCTCTGCCAAGGCGTGTGGTAAGTGACCAACATGGTCACAAAACAGCATCGAGTTTACATCTGTAAAAATTATTTTTTTCACAATGTTACATGAAGGGCTCTGCACAATTCTCGCGGCCCTGATAAAAATCCCGCGGGCTGGCTGCGCGCTTTTGCATACCCGATGTTTTAAATGAAATGCGACAGCTCTGCCAAGGCGTGTGGTAACTGACCAACATGGTCACAAAACAGCATCGAGTTTACATCCGTAAAAAATATTTTTTCACAATGTTACATGAAGGGCTCTGCACAATCCTCGCGGCCCTGATAAAAATCCCGCGGGCTGGCTGCGCGCTTTTGCACACCCGATGTTTTAAATGAAATGCGACAGCTCTGCCAAGGCGTGTGGTAAGTGACCAACATGGTCACAAAACAGCATCGAGTTTACATCTGTAAAAAATATTTTTTCACAATGTTACATGAAGGGCTTTGCACAATCCTCGCGGCCCTGATAAAAGTCCCGCGGGCTGGCTGCGCGCTTTTGCACACCCGATGTTTTAAATGAAATGCGACAGCTCTGCCAAGGCTTGTGGCAAGTAACCACCTTGGTCACAACACAATACACCATCAAAAGTGCAGTTGTAAACATTTCGAACGTGGACTGCCCTAGCGCAGCGCAGCCCAGCTATTGCTTCAAACAGCCGGCAGTAAATTTTGACATTCCTATGTGTAAAACCCGGGCGTGGTACGAAGACTCGTTCTTGAACTATAATAAGGGACTATGGTAATATTAGGTTGCGCAAATGTTCGAATCAAAAAAAGTGTCGGAAACGTTATTATAAGTAGTTCTATAGATCATTGATCAATAAGAATCATAATTAAGACTAACGATTATTCACGTGAGGTCTCATTTAATAACTGGCTTGTGGCAGCCAAGCGTTCATAGCGACGTTGCTTTTTGATCCTTCGATGTCGGCTCTTCCTATCATTGTGAAGCAGAATTCACCAAGCGTTGGATTGTTCACCCACTAATAGGGAACGTGAGCTGGGTTTAGACCGTCGTGAGACAGGTTAGTTTTACCCTACTGATGAGGTGT
>NC_138567.1:18630644-18635644 GCF_947561715.1 Ascidia mentula
GGGCCGGGTGGAGCAGCCGCCGGTGCAGATCTTGGTGGTAGTAGCAAATATTCAAATGAGAACTTTGAAGGCCGAAGTGGAGAAGGGTTCCATGTGAACAGCAGTTGAACATGGGTCAGTCGACCCTAAGGGATAGGCGAATGCCGTTCTGAAGCGGGGCGATGCTCGTCGTTGCCCCGGCGGACCGAAAGGCAATCGGGTTAATATTCCCGAACCTCGACACGGAGATCGGCGCTCCGGCGCCTGGCGCGGCAACGCAAGCGAACTCGGAAACGTCGGCGTGGGCCCCGGGGAGAGTTCTCTTTTCTTGGTAAGGGGCGGCGACCCTGGAATCGGTTTGCCCGGAGATAGGGACCTGGGCCCCGCAAAGCACCACGTCTCTTGTGGTGTCCGGTGCGCCCGCGTCGGCCCGTGAAAATCCGAGGGAGTTGGTGTAAGTTTCGTGCGAGGTCGTACCCATATCCGCAGCAGGTCTCCGAGGTGAACAGCCTCTGGCCGATAGAACAATGTAGGTAAGGGAAGTCGGCAAACTAGATCCGTAACTTCGGGAAAAGGATTGGCTCTAAGGGCTGGGCCGGTCGGGCTGTGGCAGGAAGCGGGCGACGGGACTGTACCGGACTGGGCGAACGGCCTGCCTTCTCCGGAGGGCGGGTCGTGAGCCTGGACCTGTGTCGGTCTCTGGCCGTGGAGTGCCGCAGCTACGCGGGTCTCGCGGCTCGCTTCGGCCGGCGTCGAACAGCCAACTTAGAACTGGTGCGGACCGGGGGAATCCGACTGTTTAATTAAAACAAAGCATTGCGATGGCCGCCACCTGGTGTTGACGCAATGTGATTTCTGCCCAGTGCTCTGAATGTCAAAGTGAAGAAATTCAACCAAGCGCGGGTAAACGGCGGGAGTAACTATGATTCTATTTGAATAAGGTGGTAAGGTTAGAAATATATCACTAAGCTGAGTGCCTTCACGCTGCGTGAAGCTTAGCACTACCCCCTGACGCAAATAGAAGAACGCGAGGACAAGCGGAAATTGTCAGGAAAAGAAAAATTGACTGTTCTATTTTTAGTTGGAAAGAAACCAAGAAGTTCAACGAACTTCATCCGGCCAAAGCATGGCAGAAGAAATACCTTCACCCATGAAGACAGTCAATTTGGTCTACAACCGCCCCAACAGCATCAGCTGCAATAAGTGCTCCCTCATCCTTACCACCGACCAGGGAGCACAGACCCACCTGCAAACCCACCGTATCCCCAGATCTGGCTACGCGTGCGGTAAGTGCCATCACCCTTTCGAACGCATTTCGCAGGTCGCCTGTCATTATCCGAGATGCAAGATCACTCCAAAAGAAACACCATCTAAGGCGACCGCGATTGCGTGCGAGCTCTGCTCCCGTCACTTTGAGACCACGAGGGGGCTCCATCTCCACCAGCGATCCAAACACCCCCTCGAGTACCATCAAGATCTGGAGAGGAAGGACGTCTCGAAGCGGCGGCCCTACACCAGCGACGAGGTCAACATCTTAGCAATGGAGGAGGCAAGACTCCATCCGCAGCCCAGGAACATCAACCAACACCTGGCCGGACTGCACCTCGTCGACCGAACAGCAGAGCAAATAAGGGTGCTGAGGAAGTCTCTGCGGTATAAATCCACCCTCGCTTCCCACCAAACGAGAGAAGAAAAAGAAGAAGATGAGGAAAAGGAAGAAGGACAAAAAGAGAATGTAGAAGAAGAAGAACGCGGTCCGAGAGAAGAAGAGAAGAAGGCAAAGTGGGACGAGGAGTTGGATAAGTACCTGGACGACTTAACCAGATCAGGTAATTTGTCCCCAGGTACGCGCGCGGTGAACCGTCTTCTGAAGAACAGAGCCAAAGATCCCAACATCATCAAGTCTCTAGACGGTTTGCTGAGCGACCTTTACCCGGAGATTTTCTCCCGCAGAAGTAAGTCCCTGCGGAAGAAAGTCGAGCAGGAGCAAAGAGAAGAACAGCCAAAGTCATCGGCGGCGAGAAAGAGGGCTGAGTACACTCTACAACAACAACTTTGGAAGAGAAACCGCCCTCTTCTCGCTAAAGTACTGCTTGACGACGCGCCGATCAATCCCAGAGGACCTCCTACCTCAGAGATAGAAGAGACCTACAATGAAAGATTCGGAACACCATCACCGACAGATGAGGAAGAATACAAGAGGAAGGAAAATCCTGAGGTAGGAAACCTGCTCCTTCCCATCACGGAGCAGGAATGTTCTCTGATGCTAAGAACTTTGAAACGGTCGGCGCCTGGTCCCGATAAGATTACCACCGCGCATCTCAAACTTATAGGCCCTAAGATTCTCTGCAGAATCTTCAATGTTTGGATGCGCCTCGGGGCCACTCCACAGTGGACCAAAGAGAGCCGGACAACGCTGATCCCAAAGAAGAACACGGACCTCCACGACGTCGGGAATTGGCGGCCCATCACCATCGGGTCGCATCTCCTCAGAATATATACGAAGATCCTATCCCGGCGTCTCCAGACGAGTGTGGTGATTAACCATCGTCAGAAGGCCTTTCGCCCGGTTGAGGGATGTGCGGAGAACATCATCATTCTCAACAACATTATCAGAGATGCCTCAACAACAAGGCGCCGCACAGACCTCGCCGTGGCCATATTAGACCTTGCAAAGGCCTTCGACATGGTTAGTCACCACTCCGTTGTTCGAGCTCTTCATAGGCATGGAGTACCGCAACCCTTCATAGCCATCATCAAAGACCTCTACCAAGGATGCACCACCACCATCTCCCTTGGCGGAGAGTCGACGTCCCGCATCAACATCAATAGGGGCGTCAAGCAGGGTTGCCCGCTATCACCTCTGCTCTTCAATATCATCATCGACGAACTGCTTGATGAGTTGCCCACCAGCCTCGGTTACAACATCAAGGGGGCCAGGGTTAACGCCCTGGCCTTCGCCGACGATCTGGTTCTGGTGGGTAACTCACCGGAAGGAACACAACATCTCCTCGACAAAGCCAACTTGTTCTTCCACAGCAGAGGTTTGCGGCTTCAGCCGAAGAAATGTTTCTCCCTCGGGATCACCCACACCCGGGGCAAGACTTCAACCCACAGGGTGCGGATCACTCCATTCCTCACCATCGAAGAGCACCCTGTGAAGACCATCAAACCCGGGGAGTGGGTGAGATACTTGGGCATCAACATCGGCCCTCAGGGGACCTGCAAGATGCAGAAAGAGAAGATTACATCAGACCTCCAGCGGCTCCTGAGGGCCCGTCTCAAGCCGCAGCAGAAGATCTACATGCTGCGGCATCACATCATCCCGAGATGGAGCTACAGTCTCGCCGTCACCTCCCAGACGATCAACACCATCAACTTCGTTGATAGGGAGGTAAGGAGGTGTATAAGGTCCATCCTTCATAGCCCACCATCGCTCTCAAATGACTTTATACATCTTCCGACAAAGCACGGCGGACTGGGCATTTCTTCCATAGCTGAAGGGTGCTTCATTGCCAAACAACGTCTGCGGGGCAGGCTTGTCGAATCCTTGGATCCTGCAGTAGCTGTCTTAGCCCCGACTCTGCACAACAAGACCCTTCAACATCTTCGAAGAAGACTGCAGGCAGAGGTCGGGAGCGGAGAAGAAATAACAACAGCCACAATTCTCCGCGCCAGACAGCTACGACTTGCCAGCAAGGTTCAAGGCTACGGTTCGTTCCACCTCACCGGTAAGTACTGCAACAACTGGCTTACCGGGGTAAGTAATATCCTAACGGGCCGTAACTTCGTGCAAGCCTGTGCTCTACGCACGCAAACGCTGCCAACCCGCGAGTCAATAAGTAGAGGGCGCAATAACCCACTATCGCCCTCACTATGTAGAAACTGCGGGTTGCAGTGTGAGACTCTGGGCCGTATTAGGAGACCTGACTTGAGTTTGAGTTTGACTCGAGTCAGACTTGGCAGAAATAACGGTATTACAAGACCAGACTCAACTCAGAAGATGGAGTCAGACTTAGGTAAGACTTAACCCTATTTGAGTTTGACTTGAGTTACTGTGGTATTACAAGAGGTAAAGTAGGGTTTTCTGTTGCTGACTCGGGCAGCAATTTTCGAGTTCACGGTATAGCGTTCTTAAGTCAGACGCACAGGTAAAAGTTCAATTGATAAGATGGAGGCATTAGCAATTCTGCAGTTAATTCAAAGAAAAAAGGCACCAAAAATCCGAAAATATTTAACTGATGGACAGAATCCTGTGGAAAGTCTAACAAACAATCAGTTTTATATGCGGTATAGGCTTACAAAAGAAGGAGTGTACCAATTTATGCCACTGTTGGTAAATGATCTGCAAAGAGATTCAAACAGAGGTTTGCCTTTGCCCCCAATTTTACAGTTCACTGTAGTTTTGAGATTTTATGCCACCGGCTGTTATCAAATAGTTGCAGGAGATTTGGAAGGCGTTTCACAGCCTACAGTAAGCTTACTGGTGAAAAAAATCAGCAAACTTATTGCAAGAAAAATAAGTCAATTCATTTGCTTTCCAAGTAGTCCAGAAAATGTACTTGGGCAATCAAGAAAGTTTTATGAGAAAGCTGAGTTTCCTGGTGTAATAGGAGCTATTGATTGCACCCATATAAAAATACAGTCTCCTGGAGGTCCAGATGCTGAACTATTCAGAAACAGAAAGGGGTATTTTTCGATTAATGTACAGGCTGTTTGTGATGCAGACATGTCTATTACAAATATTATTGCCAGATGGAGAGGGTCTGTACATGACTCCAGAATTTTTGAAAACTCTAGATTGTATGAAAAATTTGAAAGTGGACAATACAAAAATATTCTTCTGGGTGATGGTGGTTACCCATGCAAGCCTTACCTTATGACACCATTTTCAACTCCCCAAACCTCTGCCCAAATTAAATACAACAAGTCCCATGTGAAAACAAGAAACACCATTGAAAGAATGTTTGGAGTGTGGAAAAGGATATTTCCCTGTCTTTCACAAGGCTTAAGAGTCCATG
>NC_138567.1:18640644-18643144 GCF_947561715.1 Ascidia mentula
TCAGAGGTTCGAAGACGATCAGATACCGTCCTAGTTCTGACTATAAACGATGCCAACCAGCGATCGGGGGGCGTTACTTTGACGACCCCTCCGGCAGCTTGCGGGAAACCAAAGTCTTTGGGTTCCGGGGGAAGTATGGTTGCAAAGCTGAAACTTAAAGGAATTGACGGAAGGGCACCACCAGGCGTGGAGCCTGCGGCTTAATTTGACTCAACACGGGGAATCTCACCCGGCCCGGACACAGTGAGGATTGACAGATTGAGAGCTCTTTCTTGATTCTGTGGGTGGTGGTGCATGGCCGTTCTTAGTTGGTGGAGCGATTTGTCTGGTTAATTCCGATAACGAACGAGACTCTGGCTTGCTAACTAGTTACGCGACCCTATCGGTCGGCGTTGAACTTCTTAGAGGGACTAGTGGCGCTTAGCCACACGAGATTGAGCAATAACAGGTCTGTGATGCCCTTAGATGTTCGGGGCCGCACGCGCGCTACACTGACCGGATCAGCGTGTCGCCGCCTAGGCCGGAAGGTCCGGGTAACCCGCTGAACCCCGGTCGTGCTAGGGATAGGGAATTGCAATTGTTTCCCTTGAACGAGGAATGCCCAGTAAGCGCGAGTCATCAGCTCGCGTTGATTACGTCCCTGCCCTTTGTACACACCGCCCGTCGCTACTACCGATTGAATGGTTTAGTGAGGTCCTCCGATTGGACCTGGCGCGTTCGGCAACGGCCGCGCCGGCGTCCGAGAAGACGATCTAACTTGATCATTTAGAGGAAGTAAAAGTCGTAACAAGGTTTCCGTAGGTGAACCTGCGGAAGGATCATTACCGGCCGATCGCCGATCGAGTGGTCGTGCGTTCGACAGGTGGAGAAGGCTCCGTATCTTGGCGGCCGCGCACGCCCTTCGTCGCTGTTGAGGCGCACGCGATTGCACTTCGGTCACCCTGTTTCGTTCTGCGCCGAGTGCCGTGGCCATGTGCCAGGCTGGCTTCATGCGTCGCCTACGGCTGGCGACCGCTCGGCCACCGCTTTTTTCGACTGTGCAATCCGGCTGGGTCGCGCTTGTCCAACTGACGAAGTCACGGAGGGCTCTTGGCGGTGGATCACTCGGCTCGCGAGTCGATGAAGGACGCAGCTAGCTGCGTGAATTAATGTGAATTGCAGGACACATTGAGCATCGACGTTCTGAACGCAAATTGCGGCACCGGGTCAATCCCGGCGCCACGCCCGCCTCAGGGTCGCGTTGTAACGTTCCCGCGCGGCGACGCGTCGGGCCGGTGCGGTGTCGGCCGTTGCCATGGTCGTCCCGCCCAGGACAGCACGAACGCAGTGTCAGCGCGCGAAACCGAACGCGGCGTGCGTCTCGTTACGAGTCGGCCTCGAAGAGGATCCCGGCCCGGAGCAGCACGGCTCGCGTTCGGGCGCGGCGCTCGCACGAGCTTCGGTGGCGCGCGCGTGTCTCTCGCAAACGAGGCACTGGATTATCGGCCTGAGGTCGGACGAGGCTACCCGCTGAATTTAAGCATATTACTAAGCGGAGGAAAAGAAACTAACGAGGATTCCCCCAGTAACGGCGAGTGAAGTGGGAAGTGCCCATCGCCGAATCCGCGCGCCTCTGCGACGCGTGGAATTGTGGCGTAAGGAATTCGCTGCGCGTACGTCGTTCGCCGCCCGCGTCCTTCTGATCGAGGCCTCGTCCCGGTGCGGGTGTCAGGCCCATGGTGGCGGCGAGGGCGCGCGCTCTGCGTCTTCCCAGAGTCGGGTTGTTTGGGAATGCAGCCCAAAGCGTGTGGTAAACTCCATCTAAGGCTAAATACTGTCGCGAGACCGATAGCGAACAAGTACCGTGAGGGAAAGTTGAAAAGCACTTTGAAGAGAGAGTTAAAGAGTACGTGAAACCGTCGAGAGGCAAACGGGAGGGCCTGTCGAGTCGCGCGACGCTTTCAGCTGAAGCCGCGCGGAGCGTGTGGGCGTGCGGAGCCTTGCGGCCCGTCGTTCGCGCTGTCCTCCGAGCAGCTCCAGCGCACTAGCGCCGTGCGAAGGCCGCGACCGTCTGGGAGGCGGCGAGAAGGCCGCGCGCAAGGTAGCCCGCCCCCGGGTGGGTGTTATAGGCGCGCGGACACGTCGGCCCGTCGCCCGGGCGAGGAGGGATCGCCGCGTCTGCCCTTCGTGGGCCGGGCGTCCCGTCCGAGCCGGTGCGTCGCCGGTTGGGGACTGTGCTCAGTGCCCAGTTGCGGCGTGTCGGTTGCGGGTGGGCAGCGCCGCGCGAGACGCACGGGGTCCGCGGCTAACGTCAGCCACCTTCCCGACCCGTCTTGAAACACGGACCAAGGAGTCTAACGTGCGCGCGAGCCACGGGGCAGTGCGAAACCCATGGGCGCAGTGAAAGTGAATGTCGGCGCGGTCCGGCGGAGGTGAGATGCCGTCTCTCTGGACGGCCGCATCACCGGCCGATCTCGTCCGCTCTGCCGGAGAGGTCGAGCGAGAGCGTGCGCGTTGGGAC
>NC_138567.1:18650644-18655644 GCF_947561715.1 Ascidia mentula
ATTCATCCAGTACCCACAAGGAAAGGTAACCTTCTATACCAATAACTCTGCTTGTGCAAAGGAATTTGCTGCCTCCCTCAACAACACTGGGAAAGCGGTGTATGCAGACGCATACACCGAAGACATCGAAAGGGTTGTTGTCTCCTATGTGCCACCATGGATGACGCAACGCAGAATCATTACCTTCCTCAAGAACTTCGCACCGGTGACCAAAAACTGGCAGATGCTTGACAATCGAAGAAAAGAACAAGGGAAAAGAGCATTTCTATTGAAGGCCTCTGTATTGAAACAGCACCCAATTCCACGAGAGGTATGGCTAGACTCGAAAAAGCTTAACTTCTATTATGCAACCCAGGCTGCCCACTGCAATTATTGCCACGAGGCAGGACACGAGAAGGAAACATGTCCACAACTCCTGAAGAAAAAAGAGCGGCAGCAACAAAACCACCAACAGCAGCAACACCCCCTTCCCGAAGAGCAACAACAACCCGAAGAACAACGGCAACAAGAGAACCTGCAACCTGAAGACCATCATCCCCAACAGCAGGAAGATCCCCATCAGCTAGAAGAGCAACATTCCCAACGCAAGAGGAGCGACGAAGAAGATGACGAAAGTACCGACTCCGACAATGACACCACCTCCACCTCCATCACAACTACCACCACCTCATCACCTGGAGTTCCATCCGACTCCCTCTCACCAGCAGCCAATATCGGGCTCCTTACACTTGGAATTAAAACAAGCACCCCGCAACCAAGAAAGAGGAGGAGGAGGAGAAGCAACAACTACACCAAATGCTGCAGAACAAGGATACCTAGTGAGGTCAGTGACTTCTCTTGCGTCTGCGAGAAACGACATATAAAATGTGAATGCGGGTTTTGGAGCCCTGCTGTGAATTACGGGACCAAATTAAGATGCCCGGGCTGTGACGCATTATGCGTTCAATGTATGTGTAAGGAATTTTACCGTTTAAAACCAAAAGAAAAAATAACTTGTAACTGTGGGGTCCGAATACCAATTGATTTTAACCAAACCACAATTTAAACTTAATTTTAACTACGCAAAATAATGAATGTTTTTATAATAATAATGGACTTGTTGGAATTTATTGTTGTGTCTTATTTTATTGTGTCTGTATCTCCTGTAAAATTACTTAAACATAATGACGTCACACGTAAAAATTTGCACTCTAAACGTAAATGGCATGGGCCTGGCCACCAAAAGGCAGGCCTTGTTCCGCCATCTTTCCTCTTTAGCTTTTGACATCTATCTCCTCCAGGAGACTCACTCTTTACCCCAAACCGAATCCCTCTGGAAGTCCGAATGGACTTCCGGCCCTACCCTCTTAAACTCGGCACCCTACGATGGCTACGCCAAAGGGGGTGTCGCAGTTCTTCTCAATTCTCCGAACCTCCAAATTCTAAAATCTGTTTCTGACTCTGCCGGCCGTATTATCGCGGTCGACATCTCAACCCGCACCCACACCCTCCATATTGTCAACATCTACGCCCCCTCTGGAAACCCGGTCAGTAATAATTTATTTTTTAATTCACTGTATTCCTAGGTTACATCACCGCACCCTATAATTTTGGCTGGAGATTTTAATTGTGTTGAAAACCCTTCCTTAGATAAATTTCCCCCTATCAAAACCTCTCCCCCCAGCACAAATCTAGCACAATTAACTAACCTTTTTAAGTTACAAGACTCTTTTCGTCTACTCCACCCCGATTTAGTTCAATTTTCCCGTCGTTCCTTTAATTTTCAATCCCGTTTGGATCGCATTTATGTTACTCCTCATTTAACGCCTAAAAATCATTCTTTTATTACCTGCCCCTATTCCGATCATGATTTTGTTATTCTTACTCTTAATTTGGTCTCTGCTCCACCAAGGGGCAGAGGCCCATGGAAAAATAATGTCAAAACCTTTTACGACCCCTTTTTTGTTTATGATTTAAATCGTCATTATGTTATTTGGTCTTCACTAGCTCCTATGTTTAACAACCCCCTTGATTTTTGGTTATCCCTTAAAGTTAAAATTAAATCCCTTATAATTTCCCATTCGAAACGTTTAGTTAAAGAATCACGTGATTATGTTTCTTCCCTCCAACAATCCCTTGATACCATCAGAACTACTCTTAATTTTTCTCCGTTGAAAGAACATTTTAATTCCTTTTATTCCGTTAAAAAATCCTTACTTAATTTTCATTTGGAATCTTCCCGTTCTAATTTACTCAAATCCTTATCTTCAGACCCTAATTTTAAACCCATCATTGACAAAGCCCTTTATGCAAAACTTCTTCCTTTAAAATTTAATCCCCCTATTTTTGAGTTACAAGATTCTTTTGGCATTCCTTTAACTACCCCCAAAGAAATGCTTTCACATACTTTTGATTTTTTTAAGTTGTTATATTCTAATCAAAATCTTGAGTTACCAACCCCCACGAACATTTTTCTTAAACAACCTCCTAAGTTTATTCCTGATTCTTATTTAGAAAATTTATCTTCCCCCTTTTCAGGTTCAGAAATTAAAAAATCGGTTTTTCTTTTTCCCTATGGCAAAACCCCCGGCCCCGACGGTCTCAGTTCAGAGTTTTACAAACTGTTCTGGGACCTGATCGGGGCCGACCTCACATCAGCCCTTAATTTTTCTTTTCTTAATGCTTATACTCCTCCTAATTTCACATCCGGACATATTACTCTTATTTTTAAAAAATCTGACCCTTCTTTGTTATCAAATTATCGCCCAATATCCCTTCTTAATTTAGATTATAAAATTTTGACGAAAACACTTAATTTACGTATTACCCCTTTTATTTCACAGTTAATTCCCCCTAATCAGTTTGCCCAACCTGGTTTTACATCTTCTCACGCCACTACCCTTCTTCGCGATCTTCATTATTCAGCCAAAAATCGTAATTCAGACTCCTTTTTTATCTCTCTTGACTTCCGAAAAGCTTTCGATTCTATTTCTTTTGACTGGCTTCTTTTACAATTAAAACTAAAACGCTTTCCCCCACTTTTTGCTGATTTTTTATCTTCACTCAATTCTTCATCCTCATCACAAGCCCTCCTCAGCGGGTTTGCCACAACGGGTTTCCCGATCAGGAGAGGTGTTAGGCAAGGTGACCCCCTTAGCCTGACCCTCTTCCTGATTGCTGTCGACCCGCTTCTTGCTGCCCTTCAAAACCACCCTTCAATTAGATCTATTCCCGCACCATGCCGCAACGTTCCCAAAGCGGTCGCCTACGCGGACGATGTCACCTAGCGGTGACCGGCCGCGACTCCCTCTTACTTGCCCTCGACCTCGTCACAAATTTTTCCAGTGTATCAGGCTTAACCGTGAATCCCACCAAAACCCAGGCGATCGCCACCATCAATCCCCCTCATAATTTTACCCAATACAGTATAATTTGGAACAGTAAGGCCATAAGCCCATTAAACATGCCAATCGGACACCCCAGCTCAATCACCGCGGCATGGCGCAAAGCCATTTTCTCTTTACGTACCCGTGTCTCCTCTATAAGCGACCCCTTTCTGACCTATGATTCAAAAAGCATTCTCACTAAAACATTACTCCTTCCCCATATTTCTTATTTAGCCAAATCGTACCCTCTCCCCGAAGGACAGCGGGAAGCGGTAGACAGCATTGTGGCAGGCTTCGTTGGGGGTCACCACAATCCTACCCTTCCCATTCAAACCCTGGCGGCGTCGCGTGACCTTGGCGGGTATGGCGTCGCCAACATACCACTTTACTCAAATCTATTTTTTCTCTTTCCTGTTAAAAACTACTATAAACATAGAATTTTGGATACCCCCACAACCCCTGCTCTTTCTTTTGTTGAGTTCAATATTGGTTTACCCCTCTCTAAGTTTTTTAATTTGCGCACCCGAAATAATTTACCTCATGCCACAACACCTTCTCCTTTCTACAAATATCTTTTGGACCTTACTTTTAAGTTTGCTCCCACTGAATCTGAGTTACTTTCTCCTAAGTTAAAACCTCTTTATTTACGTTTGACAAATCCCGAATCAACCCCTTTTCAGTTGACATATTGGTCCTTGGTTCATCATCCTTCTTTACCCAATTATTTAAAGACATTTAATTTTCGTATTACTTATAATTTGCTACCCCTTAAGTCGACATATACCCCCTTTCTTTTAGACAATGATTGCTTTTGTACCTTTTGTTCTAACAAATACGAAACTAACAAACATTTATTTTTTGAATGCACCCAAATTCAACCACTTCGTTCTTTAGTTATTTCAGTTCTTAGAGCACTGATGCCACAAAACCCCTATTATTTCCATAATCCTACTTATTTACATTTTCCCCAACTCCTTAACGATAATACACCCGAGCACCGAGCATTCATCATTATTTTAAACACCACCCTTACCCACACAATATAGAAAACCCGAAATAAAGTTAAAAAGAATCCCAATTTTGCTAAGAACATCCCTAAAAGATTGACCCAATCCTTCCGACAATCGCTAAACCTTAAACATCAGTTACTGCGGACAAGGCCAGACCCCCTCCTCGAGGTGGTACTTGCCAAAGCCAGAGATTTTTTACATAAATAACAGGACCCCACAGAGTGTACCCCTTTTTTAGCGCTTTCTTCCTCTCCCAGTTGACAGTGTAACTCTCCTCTTTACTTGCGTTCTCTTCTATAATAATAACAATAATAGTGTAATTCTCCTATTTTATGTCGCGCTCTCTTCCTGTACATAATTGTAAATACTGTATCTATCCTTTGTTTGCGCTAGCTTCTGTTGTTATCGTTTTTTTCGTTACTCGCTGGGCACCTTTAAAGTGCCCGAATAAAATATAAAAAAAAAAAAAAAAAAAAAACAAGCTCCAGTAACAAAGCACTGGAACATGCTAGACAAGCGCCGGAAAGACGCAGGAAAGAGGGCTTTCATGATGAGGACATCAATCCTTAAAGAACGACCAATCCCACGAGAGGACCTTACCTTTAAGTTTGCCCCCACAGAATCT
>NW_028113654.1:10000-12500 GCF_947561715.1 Ascidia mentula
ATCAGATACCGTCCTAGTTCTGACTATAAACGATGCCAACCAGCGATCGGGGGGCGTTACTTTGACGACCCCTCCGGCAGCTTGCGGGAAACCAAAGTCTTTGGGTTCCGGGGGAAGTATGGTTGCAAAGCTGAAACTTAAAGGAATTGACGGAAGGGCACCACCAGGCGTGGAGCCTGCGGCTTAATTTGACTCAACACGGGGAATCTCACCCGGCCCGGACACAGTGAGGATTGACAGATTGAGAGCTCTTTCTTGATTCTGTGGGTGGTGGTGCATGGCCGTTCTTAGTTGGTGGAGCGATTTGTCTGGTTAATTCCGATAACGAACGAGACTCTGGCTTGCTAACTAGTTACGCGACCCTATCGGTCGGCGTTGAACTTCTTAGAGGGACTAGTGGCGCTTAGCCACACGAGATTGAGCAATAACAGGTCTGTGATGCCCTTAGATGTTCGGGGCCGCACGCGCGCTACACTGACCGGATCAGCGTGTCGCCGCCTAGGCCGGAAGGTCCGGGTAACCCGCTGAACCCCGGTCGTGCTAGGGATAGGGAATTGCAATTGTTTCCCTTGAACGAGGAATGCCCAGTAAGCGCGAGTCATCAGCTCGCGTTGATTACGTCCCTGCCCTTTGTACACACCGCCCGTCGCTACTACCGATTGAATGGTTTAGTGAGGTCCTCCGATTGGACCTGGCGCGTTCGGCAACGGCCGCGCCGGCGTCCGAGAAGACGATCTAACTTGATCATTTAGAGGAAGTAAAAGTCGTAACAAGGTTTCCGTAGGTGAACCTGCGGAAGGATCATTACCGGCCGATCGCCGATCGAGTGGTCGTGCGTTCGACAGGTGGAGAAGGCTCCGTATCTTGGCGGCCGCGCACGCCCTTCGTCGCTGTTGAGGCGCACGCGATTGCACTTCGGTCACCCTGTTTCGTTCTGCGCCGAGTGCCGTGGCCATGTGCCAGGCTGGCTTCATGCGTCGCCTACGGCTGGCGACCGCTCGGCCACCGCTTTTTTCGACTGTGCAATCCGGCTGGGTCGCGCTTGTCCAACTGACGAAGTCACGGAGGGCTCTTGGCGGTGGATCACTCGGCTCGCGAGTCGATGAAGGACGCAGCTAGCTGCGTGAATTAATGTGAATTGCAGGACACATTGAGCATCGACGTTCTGAACGCAAATTGCGGCACCGGGTCAATCCCGGCGCCACGCCCGCCTCAGGGTCGCGTTGTAACGTTCCCGCGCGGCGACGCGTCGGGCCGGTGCGGTGTCGGCCGTTGCCACGGTCGTCCCGCCCAGGACAGCACGAACGCAGTGTCAGCGCGCGAAACCGAACGCGGCGTGCGTCTCGTTACGAGTCGGCCTCGAAGAGGATCCCGGCCCGGAGCAGCACGGCTCGCGTTCGGGCGCGGCGCTCGCACGAGCTTCGGTGGCGCGCGCGTGTCTCTCGCAAACGAGGCACTGGATTATCGGCCTGAGGTCGGACGAGGCTACCCGCTGAATTTAAGCATATTACTAAGCGGAGGAAAAGAAACTAACGAGGATTCCCCCAGTAACGGCGAGTGAAGTGGGAAGTGCCCATCGCCGAATCCGCGCGCCTCTGCGGCGCGTGGAATTGTGGCGTAAGGAATTCGCTGCGCGTACGTCGTTCGCCGCCCGCGTCCTTCTGATCGAGGCCTCGTCCCGGTGCGGGTGTCAGGCCCATGGTGGCGGCGAGGGCGCGCGCTCTGCGTCTTCCCAGAGTCGGGTTGTTTGGGAATGCAGCCCAAAGCGGGTGGTAAACTCCATCTAAGGCTAAATACTGTCGCGAGACCGATAGCGAACAAGTACCGTGAGGGAAAGTTGAAAAGCACTTTGAAGAGAGAGTTAAAGAGTACGTGAAACCGTCGAGAGGCAAACGGGAGGGCCTGTCGAGTCGCGCGACGCTTTCAGCTGAAGCCGAGCGGAGCGTGTGGGCGTGCGGAGCCTTGCGGCCCGTCGTTCGCGCTGTCCTCCGAGCAGCTCCAGCGCACTAGCGCCGTGCGAAGGCCGCGACCGTCTGGGAGGCGGCGAGAAGGCCGCGCGCAAGGTAGCCCGCCCCCGGGTGGGTGTTATAGGCGCGCGGACACGTCGGCCCGTCGCCCGGGCGAGGAGGGATCGCCGCGTTTGCCCTTCGTGGGCCGGGCGTCCCGTCCGAGCCGGTGCGTCGCCGGTTGGGGACTGTGCTCAGTGCCCAGTTGCGGCGTGTCGGTTGCGGGTGGGCAGCGCCGCGCGAGACGCACGGGGTCCGCGGCTAACGTCAGCCACCTTCCCGACCCGTCTTGAAACACGGACCAAGGAGTCTAACGTGCGCGCGAGCCACGGGGCAGTGCGAAACCCATGGGCGCAGTGAAAGTGAATGTCGGCGCGGTCCGGCGGAGGTGAGATGCCGTCTCTCTGGACGGCCGCATCACCGGCCGATCTCGTCCGCTCTGCCGGAGAGGTCGAGCGAGAGCGTGCGCGTTGGGACCCGAAAGATGGTGAACT
>NW_028113654.1:30000-32500 GCF_947561715.1 Ascidia mentula
CTGCGAAAGCATTTGCCAAGAATGTTTTCTTTAATCAAGAGCGAAAGTCAGAGGTTCGAAGACGATCAGATACCGTCCTAGTTCTGACTATAAACGATGCCAACCAGCGATCGGGGGGCGTTACTTTGACGACCCCTCCGGCAGCTTGCGGGAAACCAAAGTCTTTGGGTTCCGGGGGAAGTATGGTTGCAAAGCTGAAACTTAAAGGAATTGACGGAAGGGCACCACCAGGCGTGGAGCCTGCGGCTTAATTTGACTCAACACGGGGAATCTCACCCGGCCCGGACACAGTGAGGATTGACAGATTGAGAGCTCTTTCTTGATTCTGTGGGTGGTGGTGCATGGCCGTTCTTAGTTGGTGGAGCGATTTGTCTGGTTAATTCCGATAACGAACGAGACTCTGGCTTGCTAACTAGTTACGCGACCCTATCGGTCGGCGTTGAACTTCTTAGAGGGACTAGTGGCGCTTAGCCACACGAGATTGAGCAATAACAGGTCTGTGATGCCCTTAGATGTTCGGGGCCGCACGCGCGCTACACTGACCGGATCAGCGTGTCGCCGCCTAGGCCGGAAGGTCCGGGTAACCCGCTGAACCCCGGTCGTGCTAGGGATAGGGAATTGCAATTGTTTCCCTTGAACGAGGAATGCCCAGTAAGCGCGAGTCATCAGCTCGCGTTGATTACGTCCCTGCCCTTTGTACACACCGCCCGTCGCTACTACCGATTGAATGGTTTAGTGAGGTCCTCCGATTGGACCTGGCGCGTTCGGCAACGGCCGCGCCGGCGTCCGAGAAGACGATCTAACTTGATCATTTAGAGGAAGTAAAAGTCGTAACAAGGTTTCCGTAGGTGAACCTGCGGAAGGATCATTACCGGCCGATCGCCGATCGAGTGGTCGTGCGTTCGACAGGTGGAGAAGGCTCCGTATCTTGGCGGCCGCGCACGCCCTTCGTCGCTGTTGAGGCGCACGCGATTGCACTTCGGTCACCCTGTTTCGTTCTGCGCCGAGTGCCGTGGCCATGTGCCAGGCTGGCTTCATGCGTCGCCTACGGCTGGCGACCGCTCGGCCACCGCTTTTTTCGACTGTGCAATCCGGCTGGGTCGCGCTTGTCCAACTGACGAAGTCACGGAGGGCTCTTGGCGGTGGATCACTCGGCTCGCGAGTCGATGAAGGACGCAGCTAGCTGCGTGAATTAATGTGAATTGCAGGACACATTGAGCATCGACGTTCTGAACGCAAATTGCGGCACCGGGTCAATCCCGGCGCCACGCCCGCCTCAGGGTCGCGTTGTAACGTTCCCGCGCGGCGACGCGTCGGGCCGGTGCGGTGTCGGCCGTTGCCACGGTCGTCCCGCCCAGGACAGCACGAACGCAGTGTCAGCGCGCGAAACCGAACGCGGCGTGCGTCTCGTTACGAGTCGGCCTCGAAGAGGATCCCGGCCCGGAGCAGCACGGCTCGCGTTCGGGCGCGGCGCTCGCACGAGCTTCGGTGGCGCGCGCGTGTCTCTCGCAAACGAGGCACTGGATTATCGGCCTGAGGTCGGACGAGGCTACCCGCTGAATTTAAGCATATTACTAAGCGGAGGAAAAGAAACTAACGAGGATTCCCCCAGTAACGGCGAGTGAAGTGGGAAGTGCCCATCGCCGAATCCGCGCGCCTCTGCGGCGCGTGGAATTGTGGCGTAAGGAATTCGCTGCGCGTACGTCGTTCGCCGCCCGCGTCCTTCTGATCGAGGCCTCGTCCCGGTGCGGGTGTCAGGCCCATGGTGGCGGCGAGGGCGCGCGCTCTGCGTCTTCCCAGAGTCGGGTTGTTTGGGAATGCAGCCCAAAGCGGGTGGTAAACTCCATCTAAGGCTAAATACTGTCGCGAGACCGATAGCGAACAAGTACCGTGAGGGAAAGTTGAAAAGCACTTTGAAGAGAGAGTTAAAGAGTACGTGAAACCGTCGAGAGGCAAACGGGAGGGCCTGTCGAGTCGCGCGACGCTTTCAGCTGAAGCCGAGCGGAGCGTGTGGGCGTGCGGAGCCTTGCGGCCCGTCGTTCGCGCTGTCCTCCGAGCAGCTCCAGCGCACTAGCGCCGTGCGAAGGCCGCGACCGTCTGGGAGGCGGCGAGAAGGCCGCGCGCAAGGTAGCCCGCCCCCGGGTGGGTGTTATAGGCGCGCGGACACGTCGGCCCGTCGCCCGGGCGAGGAGGGATCGCCGCGTCTGCCCTTCGTGGGCCGGGGGTCCCGTCCGAGCCGGTGCGTCGCCGGTTGGGGACTGTGCTCAGTGCCCAGTTGCGGCGTGTCGGTTGCGGGTGGGCAGCGCCGCGCGAGACGCACGGGGTCCGCGGCTAACGTCAGCCACCTTCCCGACCCGTCTTGAAACACGGACCAAGGAGTCTAACGTGCGCGCGAGCCACGGGGCAGTGCGAAACCCATGGGCGCAGTGAAAGTGAATGTCGGCGCGGTCCGGCGGAGGTGAGATGCCGTCTCTCTGGACGGCCGCATCACCGGCCGATC
>NW_028113654.1:50000-52500 GCF_947561715.1 Ascidia mentula
CGGACGGGGGCATTCGTACTGTGCCGTTAGAGGTGAAATTCTTGGATCGGCGCAAGACGAACGACTGCGAAAGCATTTGCCAAGAATGTTTTCTTTAATCAAGAGCGAAAGTCAGAGGTTCGAAGACGATCAGATACCGTCCTAGTTCTGACTATAAACGATGCCAACCAGCGATCGGGGGGCGTTACTTTGACGACCCCTCCGGCAGCTTGCGGGAAACCAAAGTCTTTGGGTTCCGGGGGAAGTATGGTTGCAAAGCTGAAACTTAAAGGAATTGACGGAAGGGCACCACCAGGCGTGGAGCCTGCGGCTTAATTTGACTCAACACGGGGAATCTCACCCGGCCCGGACACAGTGAGGATTGACAGATTGAGAGCTCTTTCTTGATTCTGTGGGTGGTGGTGCATGGCCGTTCTTAGTTGGTGGAGCGATTTGTCTGGTTAATTCCGATAACGAACGAGACTCTGGCTTGCTAACTAGTTACGCGACCCTATCGGTCGGCGTTGAACTTCTTAGAGGGACTAGTGGCGCTTAGCCACACGAGATTGAGCAATAACAGGTCTGTGATGCCCTTAGATGTTCGGGGCCGCACGCGCGCTACACTGACCGGATCAGCGTGTCGCCGCCTAGGCCGGAAGGTCCGGGTAACCCGCTGAACCCCGGTCGTGCTAGGGATAGGGAATTGCAATTGTTTCCCTTGAACGAGGAATGCCCAGTAAGCGCGAGTCATCAGCTCGCGTTGATTACGTCCCTGCCCTTTGTACACACCGCCCGTCGCTACTACCGATTGAATGGTTTAGTGAGGTCCTCCGATTGGACCTGGCGCGTTCGGCAACGGCCGCGCCGGCGTCCGAGAAGACGATCTAACTTGATCATTTAGAGGAAGTAAAAGTCGTAACAAGGTTTCCGTAGGTGAACCTGCGGAAGGATCATTACCGGCCGATCGCCGATCGAGTGGTCGTGCGTTCGACAGGTGGAGAAGGCTCCGTATCTTGGCGGCCGCGCACGCCCTTCGTCGCTGTTGAGGCGCACGCGATTGCACTTCGGTCACCCTGTTTCGTTCTGCGCCGAGTGCCGTGGCCATGTGCCAGGCTGGCTTCATGCGTCGCCTACGGCTGGCGACCGCTCGGCCACCGCTTTTTTCGACTGTGCAATCCGGCTGGGTCGCGCTTGTCCAACTGACGAAGTCACGGAGGGCTCTTGGCGGTGGATCACTCGGCTCGCGAGTCGATGAAGGACGCAGCTAGCTGCGTGAATTAATGTGAATTGCAGGACACATTGAGCATCGACGTTCTGAACGCAAATTGCGGCACCGGGTCAATCCCGGCGCCACGCCCGCCTCAGGGTCGCGTTGTAACGTTCCCGCGCGGCGACGCGTCGGGCCGGTGCGGTGTCGGCCGTTGCCACGGTCGTCCCGCCCAGGACAGCACGAACGCAGTGTCAGCGCGCGAAACCGAACGCGGCGTGCGTCTCGTTACGAGTCGGCCTCGAAGAGGATCCCGGCCCGGAGCAGCACGGCTCGCGTTCGGGCGCGGCGCTCGCACGAGCTTCGGTGGCGCGCGCGCGTGTCTCTCGCAAACGAGGCACTGGATTATCGGCCTGAGGTCGGACGAGGCTACCCGCTGAATTTAAGCATATTACTAAGCGGAGGAAAAGAAACTAACGAGGATTCCCCCAGTAACGGCGAGTGAAGTGGGAAGTGCCCATCGCCGAATCCGCGCGCCTCTGCGGCGCGTGGAATTGTGGCGTAAGGAATTCGCTGCGCGTACGTCGTTCGCCGCCCGCGTCCTTCTGATCGAGGCCTCGTCCCGGTGCGGGTGTCAGGCCCATGGTGGCGGCGAGGGCGCGCGCTCTGCGTCTTCCCAGAGTCGGGTTGTTTGGGAATGCAGCCCAAAGCGGGTGGTAAACTCCATCTAAGGCTAAATACTGTCGCGAGACCGATAGCGAACAAGTACCGTGAGGGAAAGTTGAAAAGCACTTTGAAGAGAGAGTTAAAGAGTACGTGAAACCGTCGAGAGGCAAACGGGAGGGCCTGTCGAGTCGCGCGACGCTTTCAGCTGAAGCCGAGCGGAGCGTGTGGGCGTGCGGAGCCTTGCGGCCCGTCGTTCGCGCTGTCCTCCGAGCAGCTCCAGCGCACTAGCGCCGTGCGAAGGCCGCGACCGTCTGGGAGGCGGCGAGAAGGCCGCGCGCAAGGTAGCCCGCCCCCGGGTGGGTGTTATAGGCGCGCGGACACGTCGGCCCGTCGCCCGGGCGAGGAGGGATCGCCGCGTCTGCCCTTCGTGGGCCGGGCGTCCCGTCCGAGCCGGTGCGTCGCCGGTTGGGGACTGTGCTCAGTGCCCAGTTGCGGCGTGTCGGTTGCGGGTGGGCAGCGCCGCGCGAGACGCACGGGGTCCGCGGCTAACGTCAGCCACCTTCCCGACCCGTCTTGAAACACGGACCAAGGAGTCTAACGTGCGCGCGAGCCACGGGGCAGTGCGAAACCCATGGGCGCAGTGAAAGT
>NW_028113654.1:107500-110000 GCF_947561715.1 Ascidia mentula
GAAACCGAACGCGGCGTGCGTCTCGTTACGAGTCGGCCTCGAAGAGGATCCCGGCCCGGAGCAGCACGGCTCGCGTTCGGGCGCGGCGCTCGCACGAGCTTCGGTGGCGCGCGCGTGTCTCTCGCAAACGAGGCACTGGATTATCGGCCTGAGGTCGGACGAGGCTACCCGCTGAATTTAAGCATATTACTAAGCGGAGGAAAAGAAACTAACGAGGATTCCCCCAGTAACGGCGAGTGAAGTGGGAAGTGCCCATCGCCGAATCCGCGCGCCTCTGCGGCGCGTGGAATTGTGGCGTAAGGAATTCGCTGCGCGTACGTCGTTCGCCGCCCGCGTCCTTCTGATCGAGGCCTCGTCCCGGTGCGGGTGTCAGGCCCATGGTGGCGGCGAGGGCGCGCGCTCTGCGTCTTCCCAGAGTCGGGTTGTTTGGGAATGCAGCCCAAAGCGGGTGGTAAACTCCATCTAAGGCTAAATACTGTCGCGAGACCGATAGCGAACAAGTACCGTGAGGGAAAGTTGAAAAGCACTTTGAAGAGAGAGTTAAAGAGTACGTGAAACCGTCGAGAGGCAAACGGGAGGGCCTGTCGAGTCGCGCGACGCTTTCAGCTGAAGCCGAGCGGAGCGTGTGGGCGTGCGGAGCCTTGCGGCCCGTCGTTCGCGCTGTCCTCCGAGCAGCTCCAGCGCACTAGCGCCGTGCGAAGGCCGCGACCGTCTGGGAGGCGGCGAGAAGGCCGCGCGCAAGGTAGCCCGCCCCCGGGTGGGTGTTATAGGCGCGCGGACACGTCGGCCCGTCGCCCGGGCGAGGAGGGATCGCCGCGTCTGCCCTTCGTGGGCCGGGCGTCCCGTCCGAGCCGGTGCGTCGCCGGTTGGGGACTGTGCTCAGTGCCCAGTTGCGGCGTGTCGGTTGCGGGTGGGCAGCGCCGCGCGAGACGCACGGGGTCCGCGGCTAACGTCAGCCACCTTCCCGACCCGTCTTGAAACACGGACCAAGGAGTCTAACGTGCGCGCGAGCCACGGGGCAGTGCGAAACCCATGGGCGCAGTGAAAGTGAATGTCGGCGCGGTCCGGCGGAGGTGAGATGCCGTCTCTATTTGAATAAGGTGTAAGTAGTGAAAACTGTCCACCTCATTTGTATGAGCTGAGTGGTTGAATCTATGATGAATCCGTGTTCAAAACGAAAAACGCCCGACAGAAGCGGAAATTCTGTCAAGGAATTGACGGGAATATTGACTGTTCGTCCCGGAAGGCTGGAACGGAGTGCAGATGTTCATCTGACTTGCCAACCGGGGGTGGTGATGAGGAATTCTCCTTCCACTTCGACAGTCAATTTGACGTATGAGGGAAAAGAACGAATACGTTGCCAACTGTGCTCTGAGGTCCTGCCCACGGACTCCAAGGCACAAGGACATCTGCAGAAACATCGAGCCAGAAATTCCGGCTACAGCTGCGGCAGATGCAAGAAAACTTACGAGCGAATGTCGCAAGTCTCCTGCCATTTTGTCAGGTGTACTGGCAAACGGCAGGTTGAAGACGAAACGAACCTTGAACGACGTCAATTCGTTTGTGGACTTTGCAGACGCAGTTTCGATACGATGAGGGGCATGCACTTGCATCAACGCTCGCAGCACCCCTCCAGTTATCATGAAATGCTGGAAGCAAAGGACGTTGCGAAGAGGAAGGCCTATACTAGCGATGAAATTAACCTCATTGCTATGGCCGAATGTCGGCTCAGAGAAAAACCTCGCCTAATTAATGTCTACTTGGCAGGTTTAGGTCTGGTAGAACGATCAGCGGACCAGATTCGAGCCATACGAAAATCCGAACGGTACCAAGCTACCCTCGCTTCGATGAGGAACGAAAATCGAGACAACAGCCAAGAACATGAAGCGGTCGAAGACCCACAGGCTGATTGGAGCGAGGTGTTCGATGCCCACCTTGATGAGTTGTCAGCCTCGGGCAACTCAAAGAGAAGTATCTGCGCAATAAAGCGTCTAATTAGACTTCGAAATGAGATCGGGAACGTTGTTGAAGTATTGGACGATTTATTGTGCAGGTTGTACCCTAAGATTTTTGCCCTCAGGCGCAACCCAATGAAAAAGAGGAAGGAGGCGAGGAAAGATCGAGATGATGTGCGCAGGAAGCCATCGGAGATCAAACGCGAGGAGTATGCTCTCCAACAAAAGCTCTGGAGAAGAAATCGATCCAAACTCGCGAAGATCTTGCTCGATGACGCGCCTCTCAATCCGGAGGGCCCTCCGATCGAGGAGGTTGAAAGAGTATATCTTGAAAGGTTCGGTGACGAGTCACCCCCAGACGAGGAGCGAATTGAGAAGGCGAAAGTCAACAGACAAATGGGAAGTGTTTTGCTTCCTATTACTGAGCAAGAATGTTCGATGGTTTTGAGGCAGTTGCAGAACTCTGCCCCAGGTCCGGACAAGTTGAAGGTGCAGCATCTGAAGCTGATTGGTTCAAAGGTCCTCTGCAGGATCTTCAGCATCTG
>NW_028113654.1:137500-140000 GCF_947561715.1 Ascidia mentula
AGCCGCCGGTGCAGATCTTGGTGGTAGTAGCAAATATTCAAATGAGAACTTTGAAGGCCGAAGTGGAGAAGGGTTCCATGTGAACAGCAGTTGAACATGGGTCAGTCGACCCTAAGGGATAGGCGAATGCCGTTCTGAAGCGGGGCGATGCTCGTCGTTGCCCCGGCGGACCGAAAGGCAATCGGGTTAATATTCCCGAACCTCGACACGGAGATCGGCGCTCCGGCGCCTGGCGCGGCAACGCAAGCGAACTCGGAAACGTCGGCGTGGGCCCCGGGGAGAGTTCTCTTTTCTTGGTAAGGGGCGGCGACCCTGGAATCGGTTTGCCCGGAGATAGGGACCTGGGCCCCGCAAAGCACCACGTCTCTTGTGGTGTCCGGTGCGCCCGCGTCGGCCCGTGAAAATCCGAGGGAGTTGGTGTAAGTTTCGTGCGAGGTCGTACCCATATCCGCAGCAGGTCTCCGAGGTGAACAGCCTCTGGCCGATAGAACAATGTAGGTAAGGGAAGTCGGCAAACTAGATCCGTAACTTCGGGAAAAGGATTGGCTCTAAGGGCTGGGCCGGTCGGGCTGTGGCAGGAAGCGGGCGACGGGACTGTACCGGACTGGGCGAACGGCCTGCCTTCTCCGGAGGGCGGGTCGTGAGCCTGGACCTGTGTCGGTCTCTGGCCGTGGAGTGCCGCAGCTACGCGGGTCTCGCGGCTCGCTTCGGCCGGCGTCGAACAGCCAACTTAGAACTGGTGCGGACCGGGGGAATCCGACTGTTTAATTAAAACAAAGCATTGCGATGGCCGCCACCTGGTGTTGACGCAATGTGATTTCTGCCCAGTGCTCTGAATGTCAAAGTGAAGAAATTCAACCAAGCGCGGGTAAACGGCGGGAGTAACTATGACTCTCTTACTTTGCCGGGTCCAGGTGAAAAACTAAACGCGGTCACCAGCGGTTGACTGCTGGAGGATGCCACCCCTACGGGATCGGAGGGGAGGTGGTAGCGGCTAACTTGTTAGCTAAAGTGTCAGCAAACCCTCCGCGAAATCATGAGACCAAGAGTTACAAAAAAAATAAAATGAGTAAAGGGGGCAACCAAGCTAGTTGCGCTGGTGGTTCCCATCTTGGTGATATTGGGCAGGGGGTAGGACCCTCGGTAGACTGCCCTGATTGTGGCCGCCCGTTTGCCACCCTCCGTGGCTTGGGCGTGCATCGAAGGAGAACTCATGGGAATGTATTCCATCGGGAATCAATTCCAGTTAAGAAAAAGGCTAGGTGGTGCGCCGAGGAGCTGTACATTCTCGCTAGAGAAGATGCAGCCCTGAGGGCACGCAAGGAAAAAGATCTTGTTCGAAAGTTGTCCCGCGTGTTGCCGGAGCGCTCAGCGGAAGCGATCAAGAGCTGTCGCAATAAGAATCAGCGATATAAGATTGTTCTGGAAGAGGAAATCGCAAAACTTTCTTGCGAACCTCATGCGGGTGATAGTGATGGTAGTAGAGTTGGACTTGGAGTAGGTGAAGGAGATCAACAAACCGGTCCGAATCGGGATGCTTGGCATGCATCATTGGACAGTGTCGTTGACTGGCGTGAAGAAATCGCTGGTGCACTGAAAGGGAGTGAGTGCCTTGCCATTTTTGGTCAAAATCTCACAGCCCCGGAAGTTGTTCCCTCCGATATCCAAACGCTAATCGACGGTGACTACAACCAGTGGATTCCCGAGCCAAGGAGTAGAGTTAGGGAGCGTAAGCCTCCTGCCTTGCTTCGCGGCTCAGGTAAGAAGCTGAGGCGACAGCAATACGCTCTTTTGCAGCGCCTATATCGCCGGAATCGTTCGGCGGCCGTTCGATCGGTCTTGACTGGTGATTGGGAAGGACAGTCGGTTCCTCCTCGGGTGGAATGGCTTCGGCCATTCTGGCAAGCTATATTTGGGAAGGATTCCTTACCAGATTGTAGGAAGGTCAGCCCGGTGCAACCTCCGCAATGGGATATTTTGGCTCCTGTCAAGGAAGCTGAGGTATTGACATTGATTAGATCCATGAGG
This sequence comes from Ascidia mentula, assembly GCF_947561715.1. Classification (NCBI taxonomy): domain Eukaryota; kingdom Metazoa; phylum Chordata; class Ascidiacea; order Phlebobranchia; family Ascidiidae; genus Ascidia; species Ascidia mentula. Next base: position 139,529 of record NW_028113654.1, read on the forward strand.
AGGTCAGCACCAGGCCCCGACCAGCTGTCTGTAAGGGAGCTTAAGGCACTGAAAACTGCTGATGTAGTGGACCGCTTCAACCTTTGGTTGTGGGCGGGATGCACACCAGGCAGAATTCAGAAGGCCCGCACGATCTTCGTTCCCAAAGTAGCGACCCCGAGCGAGCCGGCGGAGTTCAGACCGATCACTATTGCCAGCGTGCTTCTCAGGTGCTTTCACAAGCTCCTGTCAGCACGGATGAGCAAACTTTTGCCGATCAGTGATCGACAGAAGGGTTTTAAGAACGAGGACGGTGTAGGTGCCAACATTATGTTGTTGAAAGGTGCGATTGCTGAAGCCAAACAACGAATGATGCCGCTCCATGTGGCGTTCATTGATGTTGCCAAGGCTTTCGATTCGGTGTCCCATGACAGCATTCCACTGGCCTTGGGACGACTGGGCGTGCCCGAACCCTTTCTAGACTACATCCGGG
>NW_028113654.1:185000-187500 GCF_947561715.1 Ascidia mentula
CCGTTAGAGGTGAAATTCTTGGATCGGCGCAAGACGAACGACTGCGAAAGCATTTGCCAAGAATGTTTTCTTTAATCAAGAGCGAAAGTCAGAGGTTCGAAGACGATCAGATACCGTCCTAGTTCTGACTATAAACGATGCCAACCAGCGATCGGGGGGCGTTACTTTGACGACCCCTCCGGCAGCTTGCGGGAAACCAAAGTCTTTGGGTTCCGGGGGAAGTATGGTTGCAAAGCTGAAACTTAAAGGAATTGACGGAAGGGCACCACCAGGCGTGGAGCCTGCGGCTTAATTTGACTCAACACGGGGAATCTCACCCGGCCCGGACACAGTGAGGATTGACAGATTGAGAGCTCTTTCTTGATTCTGTGGGTGGTGGTGCATGGCCGTTCTTAGTTGGTGGAGCGATTTGTCTGGTTAATTCCGATAACGAACGAGACTCTGGCTTGCTAACTAGTTACGCGACCCTATCGGTCGGCGTTGAACTTCTTAGAGGGACTAGTGGCGCTTAGCCACACGAGATTGAGCAATAACAGGTCTGTGATGCCCTTAGATGTTCGGGGCCGCACGCGCGCTACACTGACCGGATCAGCGTGTCGCCGCCTAGGCCGGAAGGTCCGGGTAACCCGCTGAACCCCGGTCGTGCTAGGGATAGGGAATTGCAATTGTTTCCCTTGAACGAGGAATGCCCAGTAAGCGCGAGTCATCAGCTCGCGTTGATTACGTCCCTGCCCTTTGTACACACCGCCCGTCGCTACTACCGATTGAATGGTTTAGTGAGGTCCTCCGATTGGACCTGGCGCGTTCGGCAACGGCCGCGCCGGCGTCCGAGAAGACGATCTAACTTGATCATTTAGAGGAAGTAAAAGTCGTAACAAGGTTTCCGTAGGTGAACCTGCGGAAGGATCATTACCGGCCGATCGCCGATCGAGTGGTCGTGCGTTCGACAGGTGGAGAAGGCTCCGTATCTTGGCGGCCGCGCACGCCCTTCGTCGCTGTTGAGGCGCACGCGATTGCACTTCGGTCACCCTGTTTCGTTCTGCGCCGAGTGCCGTGGCCATGTGCCAGGCTGGCTTCATGCGTCGCCTACGGCTGGCGACCGCTCGGCCACCGCTTTTTCGACTGTGCAATCCGGCTGGGTCGCGCTTGTCCAACTGACGAAGTCACGGAGGGCTCTTGGCGGTGGATCACTCGGCTCGCGAGTCGATGAAGGACGCAGCTAGCTGCGTGAATTAATGTGAATTGCAGGACACATTGAGCATCGACGTTCTGAACGCAAATTGCGGCACCGGGTCAATCCCGGCGCCACGCCCGCCTCAGGGTCGCGTTGTAACGTTCCCGCGCGGCGACGCGTCGGGCCGGTGCGGTGTCGGCCGTTGCCACGGTCGTCCCGCCCAGGACAGCACGAACGCAGTGTCAGCGCGCGAAACCGAACGCGGCGTGCGTCTCGTTACGAGTCGGCCTCGAAGAGGATCCCGGCCCGGAGCAGCACGGCTCGCGTTCGGGCGCGGCGCTCGCACGAGCTTCGGTGGCGCGCGCGTGTCTCTCGCAAACGAGGCACTGGATTATCGGCCTGAGGTCGGACGAGGCTACCCGCTGAATTTAAGCATATTACTAAGCGGAGGAAAAGAAACTAACGAGGATTCCCCCAGTAACGGCGAGTGAAGTGGGAAGTGCCCATCGCCGAATCCGCGCGCCTCTGCGGCGCGTGGAATTGTGGCGTAAGGAATTCGCTGCGCGTACGTCGTTCGCCGCCCGCGTCCTTCTGATCGAGGCCTCGTCCCGGTGCGGGTGTCAGGCCCATGGTGGCGGCGAGGGCGCGCGCTCTGCGTCTTCCCAGAGTCGGGTTGTTTGGGAATGCAGCCCAAAGCGGGTGGTAAACTCCATCTAAGGCTAAATACTGTCGCGAGACCGATAGCGAACAAGTACCGTGAGGGAAAGTTGAAAAGCACTTTGAAGAGAGAGTTAAAGAGTACGTGAAACCGTCGAGAGGCAAACGGGAGGGCCTGTCGAGTCGCGCGACGCTTTCAGCTGAAGCCGAGCGGAGCGTGTGGGCGTGCGGAGCCTTGCGGCCCGTCGTTCGCGCTGTCCTCCGAGCAGCTCCAGCGCACTAGCGCCGTGCGAAGGCCGCGACCGTCTGGGAGGCGGCGAGAAGGCCGCGCGCAAGGTAGCCCGCCCCCGGGTGGGTGTTATAGGCGCGCGGACACGTCGGCCCGTCGCCCGGGCGAGGAGGGATCGCCGCGTCTGCCCTTCGTGGGCCGGGCGTCCCGTCCGAGCCGGTGCGTCGCCGGTTGGGGACTGTGCTCAGTGCCCAGTTGCGGCGTGTCGGTTGCGGGTGGGCAGCGCCGCGCGAGACGCACGGGGTCCGCGGCTAACGTCAGCCACCTTCCCGACCCGTCTTGAAACACGGACCAAGGAGTCTAACGTGCGCGCGAGCCACGGGGCAGTGCGAAACCCATGGGCGCAGTGAAAGTGAATGTCGGCGCGGTCCGGCGGAGGT
>NW_028113654.1:217500-220000 GCF_947561715.1 Ascidia mentula
ACTCCATCTAAGGCTAAATACTGTCGCGAGACCGATAGCGAACAAGTACCGTGAGGGAAAGTTGAAAAGCACTTTGAAGAGAGAGTTAAAGAGTACGTGAAACCGTCGAGAGGCAAACGGGAGGGCCTGTCGAGTCGCGCGACGCTTTCAGCTGAAGCCGAGCGGAGCGTGTGGGCGTGCGGAGCCTTGCGGCCCGTCGTTCGCGCTGTCCTCCGAGCAGCTCCAGCGCACTAGCGCCGTGCGAAGGCCGCGACCGTCTGGGAGGCGGCGAGAAGGCCGCGCGCAAGGTAGCCCGCCCCCGGGTGGGTGTTATAGGCGCGCGGACACGTCGGCCCGTCGCCCGGGCGAGGAGGGATCGCCGCGTCTGCCCTTCGTGGGCCGGGCGTCCCGTCCGAGCCGGTGCGTCGCCGGTTGGGGACTGTGCTCAGTGCCCAGTTGCGGCGTGTCGGTTGCGGGTGGGCAGCGCCGCGCGAGACGCACGGGGTCCGCGGCTAACGTCAGCCACCTTCCCGACCCGTCTTGAAACACGGACCAAGGAGTCTAACGTGCGCGCGAGCCACGGGGCAGTGCGAAACCCATGGGCGCAGTGAAAGTGAATGTCGGCGCGGTCCGGCGGAGGTGAGATGCCGTCTCTCTGGACGGCCGCATCACCGGCCGATCTCGTCCGCTCTGCCGGAGAGGTCGAGCGAGAGCGTGCGCGTTGGGACCCGAAAGATGGTGAACTATGCCTGAGGAGGTTGAAGCCAGAGGAAACTCTGGTGGAGGACCGTAGCGATTCTGACGTGCAAATCGATCGTCAAATTTGGGTATAGGGGCGAAAGACTAATCGAACCATCTAGTAGCTGGTTCCCTCCGAAGTTTCCCTCAGGATAGCTGGCGCTCGGTGGTCGCAGTTTTATCTGGTAAAGCGAATGATTAGAGGCCTTGGGGACGAAACGTCCTCAACCTATTCTCAAACTTTAAATTGGTAAGAAGCCCGGCTCGCTCGGCTGGAGGCGGGCATGGAATGCGAGTGCCAAGTGGGCCACTCTTGGTAAGCAGGACTGGCGATGCGGGATGAACCGAACGCCCGGTTAAGGCGCCCGACGCGACGCTCATGAGAGCCCACAAAAGGTGTTGGTTGATCTAGACAGCAGGACGGTGGCCATGGAAGTCGGAATCCGCTAAGGAGTGTGTAACAACTCACCTGCCGAATCAATCAGCCCTGAAAATGGATGGCGCTGGAGCGTCGGGCCTATACCGGGCCGTCGCGGCGGTGCGAGCACGCCGGTGCGCTACGCTGCGACGAGTAGGAGGGCCGCGGCGGCGGGCGTCGAAGCTCAGGGCGCGAGCCCGGGTGGAGCAGCCGCCGGTGCAGATCTTGGTGGTAGTAGCAAATATTCAAATGAGAACTTTGAAGGCCGAAGTGGAGAAGGGTTCCATGTGAACAGCAGTTGAACATGGGTCAGTCGACCCTAAGGGATAGGCGAATGCCGTTCTGAAGCGGGGCGATGCTCGTCGTTGCCCCGGCGGACCGAAAGGCAATCGGGTTAATATTCCCGAACCTCGACACGGAGATCGGCGCTCCGGCGCCTGGCGCGGCAACGCAAGCGAACTCGGAAACGTCGGCGTGGGCCCCGGGGAGAGTTCTCTTTTCTTGGTAAGGGGCGGCGACCCTGGAATCGGTTTGCCCGGAGATAGGGACCTGGGCCCCGCAAAGCACCACGTCTCTTGTGGTGTCCGGTGCGCCCGCGTCGGCCCGTGAAAATCCGAGGGAGTTGGTGTAAGTTTCGTGCGAGGTCGTACCCATATCCGCAGCAGGTCTCCGAGGTGAACAGCCTCTGGCCGATAGAACAATGTAGGTAAGGGAAGTCGGCAAACTAGATCCGTAACTTCGGGAAAAGGATTGGCTCTAAGGGCTGGGCCGGTCGGGCTGTGGCAGGAAGCGGGCGACGGGACTGTACCGGACTGGGCGAACGGCCTGCCTTCTCCGGAGGGCGGGTCGTGAGCCTGGACCTGTGTCGGTCTCTGGCCGTGGAGTGCCGCAGCTACGCGGGTCTCGCGGCTCGCTTCGGCCGGCGTCGAACAGCCAACTTAGAACTGGTGCGGACCGGGGGAATCCGACTGTTTAATTAAAACAAAGCATTGCGATGGCCGCCACCTGGTGTTGACGCAATGTGATTTCTGCCCAGTGCTCTGAATGTCAAAGTGAAGAAATTCAACCAAGCGCGGGTAAACGGCGGGAGTAACTATGACTCTCTTAAGGTTGTCAGCCTCGGGCAACTCAAAGAGAAGTATCTGCGCAATAAATCGTCTAATTAGACTTCGAAATGAGATCGGGAACGTTGTTGAAGTATTGGACGATTTATTGCGCAGGTTGTACCCTAAGATTTTTGCCCTCAGGTGCAACCCAATGAAAAAGAGGAAGGAGGCGAGGAAAGATCGAGATGATGTGCGCAGGAAGCCATCGGAGATCAAACGCGAGGAGTATGCTCTCCAACAAAAGCTCTGGAGAAGAAAT
>NW_028113654.1:225000-227500 GCF_947561715.1 Ascidia mentula
GTGAAATTCTTGGATCGGCGCAAGACGAACGACTGCGAAAGCATTTGCCAAGAATGTTTTCTTTAATCAAGAGCGAAAGTCAGAGGTTCGAAGACGATCAGATACCGTCCTAGTTCTGACTATAAACGATGCCAACCAGCGATCGGGGGGCGTTACTTTGACGACCCCTCCGGCAGCTTGCGGGAAACCAAAGTCTTTGGGTTCCGGGGGAAGTATGGTTGCAAAGCTGAAACTTAAAGGAATTGACGGAAGGGCACCACCAGGCGTGGAGCCTGCGGCTTAATTTGACTCAACACGGGGAATCTCACCCGGCCCGGACACAGTGAGGATTGACAGATTGAGAGCTCTTTCTTGATTCTGTGGGTGGTGGTGCATGGCCGTTCTTAGTTGGTGGAGCGATTTGTCTGGTTAATTCCGATAACGAACGAGACTCTGGCTTGCTAACTAGTTACGCGACCCTATCGGTCGGCGTTGAACTTCTTAGAGGGACTAGTGGCGCTTAGCCACACGAGATTGAGCAATAACAGGTCTGTGATGCCCTTAGATGTTCGGGGCCGCACGCGCGCTACACTGACCGGATCAGCGTGTCGCCGCCTAGGCCGGAAGGTCCGGGTAACCCGCTGAACCCCGGTCGTGCTAGGGATAGGGAATTGCAATTGTTTCCCTTGAACGAGGAATGCCCAGTAAGCGCGAGTCATCAGCTCGCGTTGATTACGTCCCTGCCCTTTGTACACACCGCCCGTCGCTACTACCGATTGAATGGTTTAGTGAGGTCCTCCGATTGGACCTGGCGCGTTCGGCAACGGCCGCGCCGGCGTCCGAGAAGACGATCTAACTTGATCATTTAGAGGAAGTAAAAGTCGTAACAAGGTTTCCGTAGGTGAACCTGCGGAAGGATCATTACCGGCCGATCGCCGATCGAGTGGTCGTGCGTTCGACAGGTGGAGAAGGCTCCGTATCTTGGCGGCCGCGCACGCCCTTCGTCGCTGTTGAGGCGCACGCGATTGCACTTCGGTCACCCTGTTTCGTTCTGCGCCGAGTGCCGTGGCCATGTGCCAGGCTGGCTTCATGCGTCGCCTACGGCTGGCGACCGCTCGGCCACCGCTTTTTCGACTGTGCAATCCGGCTGGGTCGCGCTTGTCCAACTGACGAAGTCACGGAGGGCTCTTGGCGGTGGATCACTCGGCTCGCGAGTCGATGAAGGACGCAGCTAGCTGCGTGAATTAATGTGAATTGCAGGACACATTGAGCATCGACGTTCTGAACGCAAATTGCGGCACCGGGTCAATCCCGGCGCCACGCCCGCCTCAGGGTCGCGTTGTAACGTTCCCGCGCGGCGACGCGTCGGGCCGGTGCGGTGTCGGCCGTTGCCACGGTCGTCCCGCCCAGGACAGCACGAACGCAGTGTCAGCGCGCGAAACCGAACGCGGCGTGCGTCTCGTTACGAGTCGGCCTCGAAGAGGATCCCGGCCCGGAGCAGCACGGCTCGCGTTCGGGCGCGGCGCTCGCACGAGCTTCGGTGGCGCGCGCGTGTCTCTCGCAAACGAGGCACTGGATTATCGGCCTGAGGTCGGACGAGGCTACCCGCTGAATTTAAGCATATTACTAAGCGGAGGAAAAGAAACTAACGAGGATTCCCCCAGTAACGGCGAGTGAAGTGGGAAGTGCCCATCGCCGAATCCGCGCGCCTCTGCGGCGCGTGGAATTGTGGCGTAAGGAATTCGCTGCGCGTACGTCGTTCGCCGCCCGCGTCCTTCTGATCGAGGCCTCGTCCCGGTGCGGGTGTCAGGCCCATGGTGGCGGCGAGGGCGCGCGCTCTGCGTCTTCCCAGAGTCGGGTTGTTTGGGAATGCAGCCCAAAGCGGGTGGTAAACTCCATCTAAGGCTAAATACTGTCGCGAGACCGATAGCGAACAAGTACCGTGAGGGAAAGTTGAAAAGCACTTTGAAGAGAGAGTTAAAGAGTACGTGAAACCGTCGAGAGGCAAACGGGAGGGCCTGTCGAGTCGCGCGACGCTTTCAGCTGAAGCCGAGCGGAGCGTGTGGGCGTGCGGAGCCTTGCGGCCCGTCGTTCGCGCTGTCCTCCGAGCAGCTCCAGCGCACTAGCGCCGTGCGAAGGCCGCGACCGTCTGGGAGGCGGCGAGAAGGCCGCGCGCAAGGTAGCCCGCCCCCGGGTGGGTGTTATAGGCGCGCGGACACGTCGGCCCGTCGCCCGGGCGAGGAGGGATCGCCGCGTCTGCCCTTCGTGGGCCGGGCGTCCCGTCCGAGCCGGTGCGTCGCCGGTTGGGGACTGTGCTCAGTGCCCAGTTGCGGCGTGTCGGTTGCGGGTGGGCAGCGCCGCGCGAGACGCACGGGGTCCGCGGCTAACGTCAGCCACCTTCCCGACCCGTCTTGAAACACGGACCAAGGAGTCTAACGTGCGCGCGAGCCACGGGGCAGTGCGAAACCCATGGGCGCAGTGAAAGTGAATGTCGGCGCGGTCCGGCGGAGGTGAGATGCCG
>NW_028113654.1:255000-257500 GCF_947561715.1 Ascidia mentula
TTGCGGTTAAAAAGCTCGTAGTTGGACGTTGGGCGCAGGCGGCCGGTCCGTCGCAAGGCGTGCACTGGCCGCACCTGGCCCTCTCCCCCGGCGCTCCGCCGGTGCCCTTGACTGAGTGTCGGCGGCGGCCGGGACGTTTACTTTGAAAAAATTAGAGTGTTCAAAGCAGGCGCTTCGCCTGAATAATGGTGCATGGAATAATGGAATAGGACCTCGGTTCTATTTTGTTGGTTTTCGGAGCGCGAGGTAATGATTAAGAGGGACGGACGGGGGCATTCGTACTGTGCCGTTAGAGGTGAAATTCTTGGATCGGCGCAAGACGAACGACTGCGAAAGCATTTGCCAAGAATGTTTTCTTTAATCAAGAGCGAAAGTCAGAGGTTCGAAGACGATCAGATACCGTCCTAGTTCTGACTATAAACGATGCCAACCAGCGATCGGGGGGCGTTACTTTGACGACCCCTCCGGCAGCTTGCGGGAAACCAAAGTCTTTGGGTTCCGGGGGAAGTATGGTTGCAAAGCTGAAACTTAAAGGAATTGACGGAAGGGCACCACCAGGCGTGGAGCCTGCGGCTTAATTTGACTCAACACGGGGAATCTCACCCGGCCCGGACACAGTGAGGATTGACAGATTGAGAGCTCTTTCTTGATTCTGTGGGTGGTGGTGCATGGCCGTTCTTAGTTGGTGGAGCGATTTGTCTGGTTAATTCCGATAACGAACGAGACTCTGGCTTGCTAACTAGTTACGCGACCCTATCGGTCGGCGTTGAACTTCTTAGAGGGACTAGTGGCGCTTAGCCACACGAGATTGAGCAATAACAGGTCTGTGATGCCCTTAGATGTTCGGGGCCGCACGCGCGCTACACTGACCGGATCAGCGTGTCGCCGCCTAGGCCGGAAGGTCCGGGTAACCCGCTGAACCCCGGTCGTGCTAGGGATAGGGAATTGCAATTGTTTCCCTTGAACGAGGAATGCCCAGTAAGCGCGAGTCATCAGCTCGCGTTGATTACGTCCCTGCCCTTTGTACACACCGCCCGTCGCTACTACCGATTGAATGGTTTAGTGAGGTCCTCCGATTGGACCTGGCGCGTTCGGCAACGGCCGCGCCGGCGTCCGAGAAGACGATCTAACTTGATCATTTAGAGGAAGTAAAAGTCGTAACAAGGTTTCCGTAGGTGAACCTGCGGAAGGATCATTACCGGCCGATCGCCGATCGAGTGGTCGTGCGTTCGACAGGTGGAGAAGGCTCCGTATCTTGGCGGCCGCGCACGCCCTTCGTCGCTGTTGAGGCGCACGCGATTGCACTTCGGTCACCCTGTTTCGTTCTGCGCCGAGTGCCGTGGCCATGTGCCAGGCTGGCTTCATGCGTCGCCTACGGCTGGCGACCGCTCGGCCACCGCTTTTTCGACTGTGCAATCCGGCTGGGTCGCGCTTGTCCAACTGACGAAGTCACGGAGGGCTCTTGGCGGTGGATCACTCGGCTCGCGAGTCGATGAAGGACGCAGCTAGCTGCGTGAATTAATGTGAATTGCAGGACACATTGAGCATCGACGTTCTGAACGCAAATTGCGGCACCGGGTCAATCCCGGCGCCACGCCCGCCTCAGGGTCGCGTTGTAACGTTCCCGCGCGGCGACGCGTCGGGCCGGTGCGGTGTCGGCCGTTGCCACGGTCGTCCCGCCCAGGACAGCACGAACGCAGTGTCAGCGCGCGAAACCGAACGCGGCGTGCGTCTCGTTACGAGTCGGCCTCGAAGAGGATCCCGGCCCGGAGCAGCACGGCTCGCGTTCGGGCGCGGCGCTCGCACGAGCTTCGGTGGCGCGCGCGTGTCTCTCGCAAACGAGGCACTGGATTATCGGCCTGAGGTCGGACGAGGCTACCCGCTGAATTTAAGCATATTACTAAGCGGAGGAAAAGAAACTAACGAGGATTCCCCCAGTAACGGCGAGTGAAGTGGGAAGTGCCCATCGCCGAATCCGCGCGCCTCTGCGGCGCGTGGAATTGTGGCGTAAGGAATTCGCTGCGCGTACGTCGTTCGCCGCCCGCGTCCTTCTGATCGAGGCCTCGTCCCGGTGCGGGTGTCAGGCCCATGGTGGCGGCGAGGGCGCGCGCTCTGCGTCTTCCCAGAGTCGGGTTGTTTGGGAATGCAGCCCAAAGCGGGTGGTAAACTCCATCTAAGGCTAAATACTGTCGCGAGACCGATAGCGAACAAGTACCGTGAGGGAAAGTTGAAAAGCACTTTGAAGAGAGAGTTAAAGAGTACGTGAAACCGTCGAGAGGCAAACGGGAGGGCCTGTCGAGTCGCGCGACGCTTTCAGCTGAAGCCGAGCGGAGCGTGTGGGCGTGCGGAGCCTTGCGGCCCGTCGTTCGCGCTGTCCTCCGAGCAGCTCCAGCGCACTAGCGCCGTGCGAAGGCCGCGACCGTCTGGGAGGCGGCGAGAAGGCCGCGCGCAAGGTAGCCCGCCCCCGGGTGGGTGTTATAGGCGCGCGGACACGTCGGCC
>NW_028113654.1:312500-315000 GCF_947561715.1 Ascidia mentula
GGTTAAAAAGCTCGTAGTTGGACGTTGGGCGCAGGCGGCCGGTCCGTCGCAAGGCGTGCACTGGCCGCACCTGGCCCTCTCCCCCGGCGCTCCGCCGGTGCCCTTGACTGAGTGTCGGCGGCGGCCGGGACGTTTACTTTGAAAAAATTAGAGTGTTCAAAGCAGGCGCTTCGCCTGAATAATGGTGCATGGAATAATGGAATAGGACCTCGGTTCTATTTTGTTGGTTTTCGGAGCGCGAGGTAATGATTAAGAGGGACGGACGGGGGCATTCGTACTGTGCCGTTAGAGGTGAAATTCTTGGATCGGCGCAAGACGAACGACTGCGAAAGCATTTGCCAAGAATGTTTTCTTTAATCAAGAGCGAAAGTCAGAGGTTCGAAGACGATCAGATACCGTCCTAGTTCTGACTATAAACGATGCCAACCAGCGATCGGGGGGCGTTACTTTGACGACCCCTCCGGCAGCTTGCGGGAAACCAAAGTCTTTGGGTTCCGGGGGAAGTATGGTTGCAAAGCTGAAACTTAAAGGAATTGACGGAAGGGCACCACCAGGCGTGGAGCCTGCGGCTTAATTTGACTCAACACGGGGAATCTCACCCGGCCCGGACACAGTGAGGATTGACAGATTGAGAGCTCTTTCTTGATTCTGTGGGTGGTGGTGCATGGCCGTTCTTAGTTGGTGGAGCGATTTGTCTGGTTAATTCCGATAACGAACGAGACTCTGGCTTGCTAACTAGTTACGCGACCCTATCGGTCGGCGTTGAACTTCTTAGAGGGACTAGTGGCGCTTAGCCACACGAGATTGAGCAATAACAGGTCTGTGATGCCCTTAGATGTTCGGGGCCGCACGCGCGCTACACTGACCGGATCAGCGTGTCGCCGCCTAGGCCGGAAGGTCCGGGTAACCCGCTGAACCCCGGTCGTGCTAGGGATAGGGAATTGCAATTGTTTCCCTTGAACGAGGAATGCCCAGTAAGCGCGAGTCATCAGCTCGCGTTGATTACGTCCCTGCCCTTTGTACACACCGCCCGTCGCTACTACCGATTGAATGGTTTAGTGAGGTCCTCCGATTGGACCTGGCGCGTTCGGCAACGGCCGCGCCGGCGTCCGAGAAGACGATCTAACTTGATCATTTAGAGGAAGTAAAAGTCGTAACAAGGTTTCCGTAGGTGAACCTGCGGAAGGATCATTACCGGCCGATCGCCGATCGAGTGGTCGTGCGTTCGACAGGTGGAGAAGGCTCCGTATCTTGGCGGCCGCGCACGCCCTTCGTCGCTGTTGAGGCGCACGCGATTGCACTTCGGTCACCCTGTTTCGTTCTGCGCCGAGTGCCGTGGCCATGTGCCAGGCTGGCTTCATGCGTCGCCTACGGCTGGCGACCGCTCGGCCACCGCTTTTTCGACTGTGCAATCCGGCTGGGTCGCGCTTGTCCAACTGACGAAGTCACGGAGGGCTCTTGGCGGTGGATCACTCGGCTCGCGAGTCGATGAAGGACGCAGCTAGCTGCGTGAATTAATGTGAATTGCAGGACACATTGAGCATCGACGTTCTGAACGCAAATTGCGGCACCGGGTCAATCCCGGCGCCACGCCCGCCTCAGGGTCGCGTTGTAACGTTCCCGCGCGGCGACGCGTCGGGCCGGTGCGGTGTCGGCCGTTGCCACGGTCGTCCCGCCCAGGACAGCACGAACGCAGTGTCAGCGCGCGAAACCGAACGCGGCGTGCGTCTCGTTACGAGTCGGCCTCGAAGAGGATCCCGGCCCGGAGCAGCACGGCTCGCGTTCGGGCGCGGCGCTCGCACGAGCTTCGGTGGCGCGCGCGTGTCTCTCGCAAACGAGGCACTGGATTATCGGCCTGAGGTCGGACGAGGCTACCCGCTGAATTTAAGCATATTACTAAGCGGAGGAAAAGAAACTAACGAGGATTCCCCCAGTAACGGCGAGTGAAGTGGGAAGTGCCCATCGCCGAATCCGCGCGCCTCTGCGGCGCGTGGAATTGTGGCGTAAGGAATTCGCTGCGCGTACGTCGTTCGCCGCCCGCGTCCTTCTGATCGAGGCCTCGTCCCGGTGCGGGTGTCAGGCCCATGGTGGCGGCGAGGGCGCGCGCTCTGCGTCTTCCCAGAGTCGGGTTGTTTGGGAATGCAGCCCAAAGCGGGTGGTAAACTCCATCTAAGGCTAAATACTGTCGCGAGACCGATAGCGAACAAGTACCGTGAGGGAAAGTTGAAAAGCACTTTGAAGAGAGAGTTAAAGAGTACGTGAAACCGTCGAGAGGCAAACGGGAGGGCCTGTCGAGTCGCGCGACGCTTTCAGCTGAAGCCGAGCGGAGCGTGTGGGCGTGCGGAGCCTTGCGGCCCGTCGTTCGCGCTGTCCTCCGAGCAGCTCCAGCGCACTAGCGCCGTGCGAAGGCCGCGACCGTCTGGGAGGCGGCGAGAAGGCCGCGCGCAAGGTAGCCCGCCCCCGGGTGGGTGTTATAGGCGCGCGGACACGTCGGCCCGTC
>NW_028113654.1:342500-345000 GCF_947561715.1 Ascidia mentula
TCTTGGATCGGCGCAAGACGAACGACTGCGAAAGCATTTGCCAAGAATGTTTTCTTTAATCAAGAGCGAAAGTCAGAGGTTCGAAGACGATCAGATACCGTCCTAGTTCTGACTATAAACGATGCCAACCAGCGATCGGGGGGCGTTACTTTGACGACCCCTCCGGCAGCTTGCGGGAAACCAAAGTCTTTGGGTTCCGGGGGAAGTATGGTTGCAAAGCTGAAACTTAAAGGAATTGACGGAAGGGCACCACCAGGCGTGGAGCCTGCGGCTTAATTTGACTCAACACGGGGAATCTCACCCGGCCCGGACACAGTGAGGATTGACAGATTGAGAGCTCTTTCTTGATTCTGTGGGTGGTGGTGCATGGCCGTTCTTAGTTGGTGGAGCGATTTGTCTGGTTAATTCCGATAACGAACGAGACTCTGGCTTGCTAACTAGTTACGCGACCCTATCGGTCGGCGTTGAACTTCTTAGAGGGACTAGTGGCGCTTAGCCACACGAGATTGAGCAATAACAGGTCTGTGATGCCCTTAGATGTTCGGGGCCGCACGCGCGCTACACTGACCGGATCAGCGTGTCGCCGCCTAGGCCGGAAGGTCCGGGTAACCCGCTGAACCCCGGTCGTGCTAGGGATAGGGAATTGCAATTGTTTCCCTTGAACGAGGAATGCCCAGTAAGCGCGAGTCATCAGCTCGCGTTGATTACGTCCCTGCCCTTTGTACACACCGCCCGTCGCTACTACCGATTGAATGGTTTAGTGAGGTCCTCCGATTGGACCTGGCGCGTTCGGCAACGGCCGCGCCGGCGTCCGAGAAGACGATCTAACTTGATCATTTAGAGGAAGTAAAAGTCGTAACAAGGTTTCCGTAGGTGAACCTGCGGAAGGATCATTACCGGCCGATCGCCGATCGAGTGGTCGTGCGTTCGACAGGTGGAGAAGGCTCCGTATCTTGGCGGCCGCGCACGCCCTTCGTCGCTGTTGAGGCGCACGCGATTGCACTTCGGTCACCCTGTTTCGTTCTGCGCCGAGTGCCGTGGCCATGTGCCAGGCTGGCTTCATGCGTCGCCTACGGCTGGCGACCGCTCGGCCACCGCTTTTTCGACTGTGCAATCCGGCTGGGTCGCGCTTGTCCAACTGACGAAGTCACGGAGGGCTCTTGGCGGTGGATCACTCGGCTCGCGAGTCGATGAAGGACGCAGCTAGCTGCGTGAATTAATGTGAATTGCAGGACACATTGAGCATCGACGTTCTGAACGCAAATTGCGGCACCGGGTCAATCCCGGCGCCACGCCCGCCTCAGGGTCGCGTTGTAACGTTCCCGCGCGGCGACGCGTCGGGCCGGTGCGGTGTCGGCCGTTGCCACGGTCGTCCCGCCCAGGACAGCACGAACGCAGTGTCAGCGCGCGAAACCGAACGCGGCGTGCGTCTCGTTACGAGTCGGCCTCGAAGAGGATCCCGGCCCGGAGCAGCACGGCTCGCGTTCGGGCGCGGCGCTCGCACGAGCTTCGGTGGCGCGCGCGTGTCTCTCGCAAACGAGGCACTGGATTATCGGCCTGAGGTCGGACGAGGCTACCCGCTGAATTTAAGCATATTACTAAGCGGAGGAAAAGAAACTAACGAGGATTCCCCCAGTAACGGCGAGTGAAGTGGGAAGTGCCCATCGCCGAATCCGCGCGCCTCTGCGGCGCGTGGAATTGTGGCGTAAGGAATTCGCTGCGCGTACGTCGTTCGCCGCCCGCGTCCTTCTGATCGAGGCCTCGTCCCGGTGCGGGTGTCAGGCCCATGGTGGCGGCGAGGGCGCGCGCTCTGCGTCTTCCCAGAGTCGGGTTGTTTGGGAATGCAGCCCAAAGCGGGTGGTAAACTCCATCTAAGGCTAAATACTGTCGCGAGACCGATAGCGAACAAGTACCGTGAGGGAAAGTTGAAAAGCACTTTGAAGAGAGAGTTAAAGAGTACGTGAAACCGTCGAGAGGCAAACGGGAGGGCCTGTCGAGTCGCGCGACGCTTTCAGCTGAAGCCGAGCGGAGCGTGTGGGCGTGCGGAGCCTTGCGGCCCGTCGTTCGCGCTGTCCTCCGAGCAGCTCCAGCGCACTAGCGCCGTGCGAAGGCCGCGACCGTCTGGGAGGCGGCGAGAAGGCCGCGCGCAAGGTAGCCCGCCCCCGGGTGGGTGTTATAGGCGCGCGGACACGTCGGCCCGTCGCCCGGGCGAGGAGGGATCGCCGCGTCTGCCCTTCGTGGGCCGGGCGTCCCGTCCGAGCCGGTGCGTCGCCGGTTGTGGACTGTGCTCAGTGCCCAGTTGCGGCGTGTCGGTTGCGGGTGGGCAGCGCCGCGCGAGACGCACGGGGTCCGCGGCTAACGTCAGCCACCTTCCCGACCCGTCTTGAAACACGGACCAAGGAGTCTAACGTGCGCGCGAGCCACGGGGCAGTGCGAAACCCATGGGCGCAGTGAAAGTGAATGTCGGCGCGGTCCGGCGGAGGTGAGATGCCGTCTCTCT
>NW_028113654.1:372500-375000 GCF_947561715.1 Ascidia mentula
TTGGACGTTGGGCGCAGGCGGCCGGTCCGTCGCAAGGCGTGCACTGGCCGCACCTGGCCCTCTCCCCCGGCGCTCCGCCGGTGCCCTTGACTGAGTGTCGGCGGCGGCCGGGACGTTTACTTTGAAAAAATTAGAGTGTTCAAAGCAGGCGCTTCGCCTGAATAATGGTGCATGGAATAATGGAATAGGACCTCGGTTCTATTTTGTTGGTTTTCGGAGCGCGAGGTAATGATTAAGAGGGACGGACGGGGGCATTCGTACTGTGCCGTTAGAGGTGAAATTCTTGGATCGGCGCAAGACGAACGACTGCGAAAGCATTTGCCAAGAATGTTTTCTTTAATCAAGAGCGAAAGTCAGAGGTTCGAAGACGATCAGATACCGTCCTAGTTCTGACTATAAACGATGCCAACCAGCGATCGGGGGGCGTTACTTTGACGACCCCTCCGGCAGCTTGCGGGAAACCAAAGTCTTTGGGTTCCGGGGGAAGTATGGTTGCAAAGCTGAAACTTAAAGGAATTGACGGAAGGGCACCACCAGGCGTGGAGCCTGCGGCTTAATTTGACTCAACACGGGGAATCTCACCCGGCCCGGACACAGTGAGGATTGACAGATTGAGAGCTCTTTCTTGATTCTGTGGGTGGTGGTGCATGGCCGTTCTTAGTTGGTGGAGCGATTTGTCTGGTTAATTCCGATAACGAACGAGACTCTGGCTTGCTAACTAGTTACGCGACCCTATCGGTCGGCGTTGAACTTCTTAGAGGGACTAGTGGCGCTTAGCCACACGAGATTGAGCAATAACAGGTCTGTGATGCCCTTAGATGTTCGGGGCCGCACGCGCGCTACACTGACCGGATCAGCGTGTCGCCGCCTAGGCCGGAAGGTCCGGGTAACCCGCTGAACCCCGGTCGTGCTAGGGATAGGGAATTGCAATTGTTTCCCTTGAACGAGGAATGCCCAGTAAGCGCGAGTCATCAGCTCGCGTTGATTACGTCCCTGCCCTTTGTACACACCGCCCGTCGCTACTACCGATTGAATGGTTTAGTGAGGTCCTCCGATTGGACCTGGCGCGTTCGGCAACGGCCGCGCCGGCGTCCGAGAAGACGATCTAACTTGATCATTTAGAGGAAGTAAAAGTCGTAACAAGGTTTCCGTAGGTGAACCTGCGGAAGGATCATTACCGGCCGATCGCCGATCGAGTGGTCGTGCGTTCGACAGGTGGAGAAGGCTCCGTATCTTGGCGGCCGCGCACGCCCTTCGTCGCTGTTGAGGCGCACGCGATTGCACTTCGGTCACCCTGTTTCGTTCTGCGCCGAGTGCCGTGGCCATGTGCCAGGCTGGCTTCATGCGTCGCCTACGGCTGGCGACCGCTCGGCCACCGCTTTTTCGACTGTGCAATCCGGCTGGGTCGCGCTTGTCCAACTGACGAAGTCACGGAGGGCTCTTGGCGGTGGATCACTCGGCTCGCGAGTCGATGAAGGACGCAGCTAGCTGCGTGAATTAATGTGAATTGCAGGACACATTGAGCATCGACGTTCTGAACGCAAATTGCGGCACCGGGTCAATCCCGGCGCCACGCCCGCCTCAGGGTCGCGTTGTAACGTTCCCGCGCGGCGACGCGTCGGGCCGGTGCGGTGTCGGCCGTTGCCACGGTCGTCCCGCCCAGGACAGCACGAACGCAGTGTCAGCGCGCGAAACCGAACGCGGCGTGCGTCTCGTTACGAGTCGGCCTCGAAGAGGATCCCGGCCCGGAGCAGCACGGCTCGCGTTCGGGCGCGGCGCTCGCACGAGCTTCGGTGGCGCGCGCGTGTCTCTCGCAAACGAGGCACTGGATTATCGGCCTGAGGTCGGACGAGGCTACCCGCTGAATTTAAGCATATTACTAAGCGGAGGAAAAGAAACTAACGAGGATTCCCCCAGTAACGGCGAGTGAAGTGGGAAGTGCCCATCGCCGAATCCGCGCGCCTCTGCGGCGCGTGGAATTGTGGCGTAAGGAATTCGCTGCGCGTACGTCGTTCGCCGCCCGCGTCCTTCTGATCGAGGCCTCGTCCCGGTGCGGGTGTCAGGCCCATGGTGGCGGCGAGGGCGCGCGCTCTGCGTCTTCCCAGAGTCGGGTTGTTTGGGAATGCAGCCCAAAGCGGGTGGTAAACTCCATCTAAGGCTAAATACTGTCGCGAGACCGATAGCGAACAAGTACCGTGAGGGAAAGTTGAAAAGCACTTTGAAGAGAGAGTTAAAGAGTACGTGAAACCGTCGAGAGGCAAACGGGAGGGCCTGTCGAGTCGCGCGACGCTTTCAGCTGAAGCCGAGCGGAGCGTGTGGGCGTGCGGAGCCTTGCGGCCCGTCGTTCGCGCTGTCCTCCGAGCAGCTCCAGCGCACTAGCGCCGTGCGAAGGCCGCGACCGTCTGGGAGGCGGCGAGAAGGCCGCGCGCAAGGTAGCCCGCCCCCGGGTGGGTGTTATAGGCGCGCGGACACGTCGGCCCGTCGCCCGGGCGAGGAGGGA
>NW_028113654.1:410000-415000 GCF_947561715.1 Ascidia mentula
CATAACCTGCAACATAATTCAGCAACATTGCACTTTGATTGCTAAATTGAATGTCCATGCTGCATTTTAATGCTGTCACTATTGTATCTGCGTATATTCTCAGATTCAGTGAATGTGCTGCAGCGCTTCGGTGCAAACGTAATATCGTCTGTCCGTCGTGCATTTCCAAACTGCTAGGTTGTGGGTTTATTTCAAGACCATGTACTGGGGAGTTGCTTTTTTGGGTAGCAAACACAATTTTTGCAAACTCTCGATCCTTTTCTGGAAGATCTGCTTGGAATCTTTTCACATCAATTGACGCAGCGTTTTCCATCCATGCAATGAAATGGCAATGTACTGTACCTCTTTTCTGAAATTCGAATCTATAGAAGTATGTTAGGACATTGGAGGATTTTTCAAGGATATTTGCCAGTAAATGGTTTTTCCACGAGTATTTGTTTTTTCCAGTTACGTAACCACGTAGTAATTCCGACATAATATGCGCGAAATGTAACGTTTCGACGGTGGGAAGAGTTGTAGCGCCTTTTCCAGTCTTATTCATTCTTTGTTGAATCCAAAAACATCTTGGAAACGTCCATTCGTATGGTGAAATTGTAATAAATATGTTTGGAAGTCCAAACTGTTGAACAGCATCCGCCAGATAGGCATGCTGCCATTGCCAATATGTCTCAGAAAATACCTTTGAATCTAGCGCTCTGGCGGGACTACAGTTGAGTACTCGTCCAGATTCTATAGCCCCACAAACAGTTTTGTATAGCCATCTGTTATACTGAAATCGGAGAAGTTCAAACGATGTGGAATAATCACAAACGTTCGACAAGATCTTGTACATGTAGGCTCGTTTTGTACTCTCTCCGCCCGAAATTGCTGATTCACAAAATATTTTGTACGGATACAATATTGGCCAAATGGCAGATTCAATGAACGAAATCTGAAAAAATTAACGCATTTGTTACTGTCCATTTATACATATGCAAAAAAGTACCCACATCAAAAAGGTTATAAAACGGGATTCGCGATCTCAATAAACCTTCCTCTCGTTGCCTGACGAAGTCACCATACGCACTTCTTCCATCGTTGACAAGATAATGATAAGCTGTCAACAGCCTGCTCCGCCTCTGTTCGTCTTCTACAGAGTGAATTCGTTCAAGTACAGATCTCTGTATCAGAGTTACAGCAACCCCACGGTCTTTGTAACGATAACCGTGCTGTAATCGCTGAGTGGAATTCACGTGCAACGCGAAAAATGCCAGAATTGATTGGTCGCCAGAGGTTAGACCCTTCAACTCTTGGGGCCAATCAGCAATTCGAGGAACAGTGTAATTTCCACTACATTGGCAAGTCTTTTTACCGAAAAACAACGCGCACAGTAAGACCAAGACGAATCCACTATCCACCTTTCCAAAGAAGACCCCACAGCAAGCCGTTTCGAATTCGTATCTTCTGCTGGAATGTCCATTTCACCAAAATATAGATCTCCACGCTCCCCAAAGCGTCGCAGACGCTCATTATCATCATTCTGTTTTCTTAAACGTTTTTCCTCCACCTGCCAAAAATACAAACAAACTTACAATTAAACACAGAAACCTTAAAAAACACAAACAACAACGAAAGCTGATTTGACTTACGTCTGGATCAACAAGGACACAAGCTTGATCGTAACGATCCCAATGTATTTCAGCATTCGCCATTTTCTTCAACACGATTAACAACAATGAAACAACTCTCTTGAGAAAATCCTAAATATCCAATTATTTCAACAATACTAGCCTGTCAAAGTAGGGCAATGATTAAGCAATCATTCGATTAACGCTGCGTAACACTCAAAAAAAGAGCTTGTAAACAAGATTATATGAAACGAGAAGTTGAACTATTAACGTTCCAAATAAGATTAACTTTCACACAAAGACAAAGATGTTTACGAGAAAAAACTACGAAACGCAGTGATCATGTCACAACAAAAGACTACTTCAGAAAAACATAACGGTTCATCGCACAAGCAAAAACGGACGCAGCTATATTGAAAGAAAAGAAATGCGGAAATACAAAAAATCATCATTTCCGCAGCTTTCTTCTTACTTATTTTCTGTTCTTCTTTTTTGCTTTTTCCGCAGTGTTTTATTCTTCTTCGCCTCTTTGATTTCATCAATTCTTTTCTCTTTTTTACCTTGTTCCTCACAGGTACCACTGCTTGAAGGCCCACAGCCGTCGGCTAAATCTTTTCTTTTTAGGGAAATTATTTCCTCGAATGAACGCCTCACTCGCTTTGTTGTGCCTTGCGTCACGTTTTGAGTGCGCGTGCCAATAATGGCTTCACTGTAGGACTGGAAATTTTTTTCTTTTTTAAAGGCATCGAGTAAATCACCACCGCAATTGCTACCCACATCCTCCATATTTGAAAAAATGTACTTCATTACATGAAGGTGAATCCCCAAGAGGTACATGGAGGCACCAACGTGGGTCATTTTATGCAAATAAAATTCGTCTATCTCCTCCATCTCGCTTATTGCTTGCTTTAAACTCAGGAGTTTCGCTTTTGCCTCACTTTCGGAGCAAGACAAACCTTCATTGCCTCCAACGTGCTTCCTGAATGGCTCGCATAAATCGTTCAATTTTTGAACAAAGTGGCTAAACGATTTTACACAATCATTTTCAGCAAGCGGTCCCACATCCTGTTCTATTCTGTTCCAATTTTTATCCATCGTTTCGGCAAATTCAGATATTGCCACCCGAGGCCTCTGTAGCCACTCGCATGTAAAAACCTTCAATTTATTGCGAAAGTGATTCTCGTCGTCCAAGTGTTCTACGTCCGTGGCCAAACCGTATGGTTTCAGAAAATCTAAGACACAAACAGTATTACTTTTTCACTCATATTAAACAATAAAACACTTTACATACCTTTTGGGAAATGATAATAATACATCACACCTTTCCCACTTTTCTTCGGCGAAGATTCCATGTCTATAAAGAAAATTCGGAACAATCTTGTTTTTTTGCCACCAACAGGTACAAAACATACAATAAACAATATATTTTGTGACTTATCGACTCAAACATAGCAACCAAAAAAAATATTGTTATTCTTTTAGACGTTTAAACAACTCAGCGTACCTTTTCTAATTCAAAATCACTGCAAAATTTACAAATATTATTTACTCAATTACTTCAGCCCTAAGGTTTCTGCAACAAAAATCTAACTGCTATATTTTTCAACAGCATGATCCAACAGCACGTATTAATTAAGACTGGCTCTGAGAGAGAACAACCGTGATTATATAGGGAAAGTTGTCAATCACATTCCTGTAAAATCAGCGCTGGAATGTTACACAGGGTGCGAAATAAAAACACACAGGGCACGAAAAATGTTACGCATCAACGATCACAAAACCTGATCGGTGATGCGTAAAAAAATGATGCGAAAGCGCGCGGCAAGCCACGAGAAACGAACCAACGCACACCAGCATCGAGTTTACACCTGTCAAATTTATTTTTTGCACATTGTTACCTAAAGTGCTCTGCACAATCCTCGCAGCCCTGACAAAAATTTTGGAGGTTGGCTGGGCGCTTTTGCATATCCCATGTTTGAAATGAAATGCGACAGATCTGCCAAGGTGTGTGGTAAGTGACCAACATGGTCACAAAACAGCATCGAGTTTACATCTGTAAAAATTATTTTTTTCACAATGTTACATGAAGGGCTCTGCACAATTCTCGCGGCCCTGATAAAAATCCCGCGGGCTGGCTGCGCGCTTTTACATACCCGATGTTTTAAATGAAATGCGACAGCTCTGCCAAGGCGTGTGGTAAGTGACCAACATGGTCACAAAACAGCATCGAGTTTACATCTGTAAAAATTATTTTTTTCACAATGTTACATGAAGGGCTCTGCACAATCCTCGCGGCCCTGATAAAAATCCCGCGGGCTGGCTGCTCGCTTTTGCATACCCGATGTTTTAAATGAAATGCGACAGCTCTGCCAAGGCGTGTGGTAAGTGACCAACATGGTCACAAAACAGGATCGAGTTTACATCTGTAAAAATTATTTTTTTCACAATGTTACATGAAGGGCTCTGCACAATTCTCGCGGCCCTGATAAAAATCCCGCGGGCTGGCTGCGCGCTTTTGCATACCCGATGTTTTAAATGAAATGCGACAGCTCTGCCAAGGCGTGTGGTAAGTGACCAACATGGTCACAAAACAGCATCGAGTTTACATCTGTAAAAATTATTTTTTTCACAATGTTACATGAAGGGCTCTGCACAATTCTCGCGGCCCTGATAAAAATCCCGCGGGCTGGCTGCGCGCTTTTGCACACCCGATGTTTTAAATGAAATGCGACAGCTCTGCCAAGGCGTGTGGTAAGTGACCAACATGGTCACAAAACAGCATCGAGTTTACATCTGTAAAAAATATTTTTTCACAATGTTACATCAAGGGCTTTGCACAATCCTCGCGGCCCTGATAAAAATCCCGCGGGCTGGCTGCGCGCTTTTGCACACCCGATGTTTTAAATGAAATGCGACAGCTCTGCCAAGGCTTGTGGCAAGTAACCACCTTGGTCACAACACAATACACCATCAAAAGTGCAATTGTAAACATTTCGAACGGGGAGTGCCCTAGCGCAGCGCAGCCCAGCTATTGCTTCAAACAGCCGGCAGTAAATTTTGACATTCCTATGTGTAAAACCCGGGCGTGGTACGAAGAGTCGTTCTGGAACTATAATAAGGGACTATGGTAATATTAGGTTGCGCAAATGTTCGAATCAAAAAAAGTGTCGGAAACGTTATTATAAGTAGTTCTATAGATCATTGATCAATAAGAATCATAATTAAGACTAACGATTATTCACGTGAGGTCTCATTTAATAACTGGCTTGTGGCAGCCAAGCGTTCATAGCGACGTTGCTTTTTGATCCTTCGATGTCGGCTCTTCCTATCATTGTGAAGCAGAATTCACCAAGCGTTGGATTGTTCACCCACTAATAGGGAACGTGAGCTGGG
>NW_028113654.1:430000-432500 GCF_947561715.1 Ascidia mentula
GGCCGGTCCGTCGCAAGGCGTGCACTGGCCGCACCTGGCCCTCTCCCCCGGCGCTCCGCCGGTGCCCTTGACTGAGTGTCGGCGGCGGCCGGGACGTTTACTTTGAAAAAATTAGAGTGTTCAAAGCAGGCGCTTCGCCTGAATAATGGTGCATGGAATAATGGAATAGGACCTCGGTTCTATTTTGTTGGTTTTCGGAGCGCGAGGTAATGATTAAGAGGGACGGACGGGGGCATTCGTACTGTGCCGTTAGAGGTGAAATTCTTGGATCGGCGCAAGACGAACGACTGCGAAAGCATTTGCCAAGAATGTTTTCTTTAATCAAGAGCGAAAGTCAGAGGTTCGAAGACGATCAGATACCGTCCTAGTTCTGACTATAAACGATGCCAACCAGCGATCGGGGGGCGTTACTTTGACGACCCCTCCGGCAGCTTGCGGGAAACCAAAGTCTTTGGGTTCCGGGGGAAGTATGGTTGCAAAGCTGAAACTTAAAGGAATTGACGGAAGGGCACCACCAGGCGTGGAGCCTGCGGCTTAATTTGACTCAACACGGGGAATCTCACCCGGCCCGGACACAGTGAGGATTGACAGATTGAGAGCTCTTTCTTGATTCTGTGGGTGGTGGTGCATGGCCGTTCTTAGTTGGTGGAGCGATTTGTCTGGTTAATTCCGATAACGAACGAGACTCTGGCTTGCTAACTAGTTACGCGACCCTATCGGTCGGCGTTGAACTTCTTAGAGGGACTAGTGGCGCTTAGCCACACGAGATTGAGCAATAACAGGTCTGTGATGCCCTTAGATGTTCGGGGCCGCACGCGCGCTACACTGACCGGATCAGCGTGTCGCCGCCTAGGCCGGAAGGTCCGGGTAACCCGCTGAACCCCGGTCGTGCTAGGGATAGGGAATTGCAATTGTTTCCCTTGAACGAGGAATGCCCAGTAAGCGCGAGTCATCAGCTCGCGTTGATTACGTCCCTGCCCTTTGTACACACCGCCCGTCGCTACTACCGATTGAATGGTTTAGTGAGGTCCTCCGATTGGACCTGGCGCGTTCGGCAACGGCCGCGCCGGCGTCCGAGAAGACGATCTAACTTGATCATTTAGAGGAAGTAAAAGTCGTAACAAGGTTTCCGTAGGTGAACCTGCGGAAGGATCATTACCGGCCGATCGCCGATCGAGTGGTCGTGCGTTCGACAGGTGGAGAAGGCTCCGTATCTTGGCGGCCGCGCACGCCCTTCGTCGCTGTTGAGGCGCACGCGATTGCACTTCGGTCACCCTGTTTCGTTCTGCGCCGAGTGCCGTGGCCATGTGCCAGGCTGGCTTCATGCGTCGCCTACGGCTGGCGACCGCTCGGCCACCGCTTTTTCGACTGTGCAATCCGGCTGGGTCGCGCTTGTCCAACTGACGAAGTCACGGAGGGCTCTTGGCGGTGGATCACTCGGCTCGCGAGTCGATGAAGGACGCAGCTAGCTGCGTGAATTAATGTGAATTGCAGGACACATTGAGCATCGACGTTCTGAACGCAAATTGCGGCACCGGGTCAATCCCGGCGCCACGCCCGCCTCAGGGTCGCGTTGTAACGTTCCCGCGCGGCGACGCGTCGGGCCGGTGCGGTGTCGGCCGTTGCCACGGTCGTCCCGCCCAGGACAGCACGAACGCAGTGTCAGCGCGCGAAACCGAACGCGGCGTGCGTCTCGTTACGAGTCGGCCTCGAAGAGGATCCCGGCCCGGAGCAGCACGGCTCGCGTTCGGGCGCGGCGCTCGCACGAGCTTCGGTGGCGCGCGCGTGTCTCTCGCAAACGAGGCACTGGATTATCGGCCTGAGGTCGGACGAGGCTACCCGCTGAATTTAAGCATATTACTAAGCGGAGGAAAAGAAACTAACGAGGATTCCCCCAGTAACGGCGAGTGAAGTGGGAAGTGCCCATCGCCGAATCCGCGCGCCTCTGCGGCGCGTGGAATTGTGGCGTAAGGAATTCGCTGCGCGTACGTCGTTCGCCGCCCGCGTCCTTCTGATCGAGGCCTCGTCCCGGTGCGGGTGTCAGGCCCATGGTGGCGGCGAGGGCGCGCGCTCTGCGTCTTCCCAGAGTCGGGTTGTTTGGGAATGCAGCCCAAAGCGGGTGGTAAACTCCATCTAAGGCTAAATACTGTCGCGAGACCGATAGCGAACAAGTACCGTGAGGGAAAGTTGAAAAGCACTTTGAAGAGAGAGTTAAAGAGTACGTGAAACCGTCGAGAGGCAAACGGGAGGGCCTGTCGAGTCGCGCGACGCTTTCAGCTGAAGCCGAGCGGAGCGTGTGGGCGTGCGGAGCCTTGCGGCCCGTCGTTCGCGCTGTCCTCCGAGCAGCTCCAGCGCACTAGCGCCGTGCGAAGGCCGCGACCGTCTGGGAGGCGGCGAGAAGGCCGCGCGCAAGGTAGCCCGCCCCCGGGTGGGTGTTATAGGCGCGCGGACACGTCGGCCCGTCGCCCGGGCGAGGAGGGATCGCCGCGTCTGCCCTTCG
>NW_028113654.1:437500-447500 GCF_947561715.1 Ascidia mentula
AAGGATATTTGCCAGTAAATGGTTTTTCCACGAGTATTTGTTTTTTCCAGTTACGTAACCACGTAGTATTTCCGACATAATATGCGCGAAATGTAACGTTTCGACGGTGGGAAGAGTTGTAGCGCCTTTTCCAGTCTTATTCATTCTTTGTTGAATCCAAAAACATCTTGGAAACGTCCATTCGTATGGTGAAATTGTAATAAATATGTTTGGAAGTCCAAACTGTTGAACAGCATCCGCGAGATAGGCATGCTGCCATTGCCAATATGTTTCAGAAAATACCTTTGAATCTAGCGCTCTGGCGGGACTACAGTTGAGTACTCGTCCAGATTCTATAGCCCCACAAACAGTTTTGTATAGCCATCTGTCATACTGAAATCGGAGAAGTTCAAACGATGTGGAATAATCACAAACGTTCGACAAGATCTTGTACATGTAGGCTCGTTTTGTACTCTCTCCGCCCGAAATTGCTGATTCACAAAATATTTTGTACGGATACAATATTGGCCAAATGGCAGATTCAATGAACGAAATCTGAAAAAATTAACGCATTTGTTACTGTCCATTTATACATATGCAAAAAAGTACCCACATCAAAAAGGTTATAAAACGGGATTCGCGATCTCAATAAACCTTCCTCTCGTTGCCTGACGAAGTCACCATACGCACTTCTTCCATCGTTGACAAGATAATGATAAGCTGTCAACAGCCTGCTCCGCCTCTGTTCGTCTTCTACAGAGTGAATTCGTTCAAGTACAGATCTCTGTATCAGAGTTACAGCAACCCCACGGTCTTTGTAACGATAACCGTGCTGTAATCGCTGAGTGGAATTCACGTGCAACGCGAAAAATGCCAGAATTGATTGGTCGCCAGAGGTTAGACCCTTCAACTCTTGGGGCCAATCAGCAATTCGAGGAACAGTGTAATTTCCACTACATTGGCAAGTCTTCAATGTGGAAAAATGAGGACGCCTAAACCCGGGACTGATGTTACACGTGTTTACCGAAAAACAACGCGCACAGTAAGACCAAGACGAATCCACTATCCACCTTTCCAAAGAAGACCCCACAGCAAGCCGTTTCGAATTCGTATCTTCTGCTGGAATGTCCATTTCACCAAAATATAGATCTCCACGCTCCCCAAAGCGTCGCAGACGCTCTTTATCATCATTCTGTTTTCTTAAACGTTTTTCCTCCACCTGCCAAAAATACAAACAAACTTACAATTAAACACAGAAACCTTAAAAAACACAAACAACAACGAAAGCTGATTTGACTTACGTCGGGATCAACAAGGACACAAGCTTGATCGTAACGATCCCAATGTATTTCAGCATTCGCCATTTTCTTCAACACGATTAACAACAATGAAACAACTCTCTTGAGAAAATCCTAAATATCCAATTATTTCAACAATACTAGCCTGTCAAAGTAGGGCAATGATTAAGCAATCATTCGATTAACGCTGCGTAACACACAAAAAAAGAGCTTGTAAACAAGATTATATGAAACGAGAAGTTGAACTATTAACGTTCCAAATAAGATTAACTTTCACACAAAGACAAAGATGTTTACGAGAAAAAACTACGAAACGCAGTGATCATGTCACAACAAAAGACTACTTCAGAAAAACATAACGGTTCATCGCACAAGCAAAAACGGACGCAGCTATATTGAAAGAAAAGAAATGCGGAAATACAAAAAATCATCATTTCCGCAGCTTTCTTCTTACTTATTTTCTGTTCTTCTTTTTTGCTTTTTCCGCAGTGTTTTATTCTTCTTCGCCTCTTTGATTTCATCAATTCTTTTCTCTTTTTTACCTTGTTCCTCACAGGTACCACTGCTTGAAGGCCCACAGCCGTCGGCTAAATCTTTTCTTTTTAGGGAAATTATTTCCTCGAATGAACGCCTCACTCGCTTTGTTGTGCCTTGCGTCACGTTTTGAGTGCGCGTGCCAATAATGGCTTCACTGTAGGACTGGAAATTCTTTTCTTTTTTAAAGGCATCGAGTAAATCACCACCGCAATTGCTACCCACATCCTCCATATTTGAAAAAATGTACTTCATTACATGAAGGTGAATCCCCAAGAGGTACATGGAGGCACCAACGTGGGTCATTTTATGCAAATAAAATTCGTCCATCTCCTCCATCTCGCTTATTGCTTGCTTTAAACTCAGGAGTTTCGCTTTTGCCTCACTTTCGGAGCAAGACAAACCTTCATTGCCTCCAACGTGCTTCCTGAATGGCTCGCATAAATCGTTCAATTTTTGAACAAAGTGGCTAAACGATTTTACACAATCATTTTCAGCAAGCGGTCCCACATCCTGTTCTATTCTGTTCCAATTTTTATCCATCGTTTCGGCAAATTCAGATATTGCCACCCGAGGCCTCTGTAGCCACTCGCATGTAAAAACCTTCAATTTATTGCGAAAGTGATTCTCGTCGTCCAAGTGTTCTACGTCCGTGGCCAAACCGTATGGTTTCAGAAAATCTAAGACACAAACAGTATTACTTTTTCACTCATATTAAACAATAAAACACTTTACATACCTTTTGGGAAATGATAATAATACATCACACCTTTCCCACTTTTCTTCGGCGAAGATTCCATGTCTATAAAGAAAATTCGGAACAATCTTGTTTTTTTGCCACCAACAGGTACAAAACATACAATAAACAATATATTTTGTGACTTATCGACTCAAACATAGCAACCAAAAAAAATATTGTTATTCTTTTAGACGTTTAAACAACTCAGCGTACCTTTTCTAATTCAAAATCACTGCAAAATTTACAAATATTATTTACTCAATTACTTCAGCCCTAAGGTTTCTGCAACAAAAATCTAACTGCTATATTTTTCAACAGCATGATCCAACAGCACGTATTAATTAAGACTGGCTCTGAGAGAGAACAACCGTGATTATATAGGGAAAGTTGTCAATCACATTCCTGTAAAATCAGCGCTGGAATGTTACACAGGGTGCGAAATAAAAACACACAGGGCACGAAAAATGTTACGCATCAACGATCACAAAACCTGATCGGTGATGCGTAAAAAAATAATGCGAAAGCGCGCGGCAAGCCACGAGAAACGAACCAACGCACACCAGCATCGAGTTTACACCTGTCAAATTTATTTTTTGCACATTGTTACCTAAAGTGCTCTGCACAATCCTCGCCCTGACAAAAATTTTGGAGGTTGGCTGGGCGCTTTTGCATATCCCATGTTTGAAATGAAATGCGACAGCTCTGCCAAGGTGTGTGGTAAGTGACCAACATGGTCACAAAACAGCATCGAGTTTACATCTGTAAAAATTATTTTTTTCACAATGTTACACGAAGGGCTCTGCACAATCCTCGCGGCCCTGATAAAAATCCCGCGGGCTGGCTGCTCGCTTTTGCATACCCGATGTTTTAAATGAAATGCAACAGCTCTGCCAAGGCGTGTGGTAAGTGACCAACATGGTCACAAAACAGCATCGAGTTTACATCTGTAAAAATTATTTTTTTCACAATGTTACATGAAGGGCTCTGCACAATTCTCGCGGCCCTGATAAAAATCCCGCGGGCTGGCTGCGCGCTTTTGCATACCCGATGTTTTAAATGAAATGCAACAGCTCTGCCAAGGCGTGTGGTAAGTGACCAACATGGTCACAAAACAGCATCGAGTTTACATCTGTAAAAATTATTTTTTTCACAATGTTACATGAAGGGCTCTGCACAATTCTCGCGGCCCTGATAAAAATCCCGCGGGCTGGCTGCGCGCTTTTGCATACCCGATGTTTTAAATGAAATGCGACAGCTCTTCCAAGGCGTGTGGTAAGTGACCAACATGGTCACAAAACAGCATCGAGTTTACATCTGTAAAAATTATTTTTTTCACAATGTTACATGAAGGGCTCTGCACAATTCTCGCGGCCCTGATAAAAATCCCGCGGGCTGGCTGCGCGCTTTTGCACACCCGATGTTTTAAATGAAATGCGACAGCTCTGCCAAGGCGTGTGGTAAGTGACCAACATGGTCACAAAACAGCATCGAGTTTACATCTGTAAAAATTATTTTTTTCGCAATGTTACATGAAGGGCTCTGCACAATCCTCGCGGCCCTGATAAAAATCCCGCGGGCTGGCTGCTCGCTTTTGCATACCCGATGTTTTAAATGAAATGCGACAGCTCTGCCAAGGCGTGTGGTAAGTGACCAACATGGTCACAAAACAGCATCGAGTTTACATCTGTAAAAATTATTTTTTTCACAATGTTACATAAAGGGCTCTGCACAATTCTCGCGGCCCTGATAAAAATCCCGCGGGCTGGCTGCGCGCTTTTGCATACCCGATGTTTTAAATGAAATGCGACAGCTCTGCCAAGGCGTGTGGTAAGTGACCAACATGGTCACAAAACAGCATCGAGTTTACATCTGTAAAAATTATTTTTTTCACAATGTTACATGAAGGGCTCTGCACAATTCTCGCGGCCCTGATAAAAATCCCGCGGGCTGGCTGCGCGCTTTTGCACACCCGATGTTTTAAATGAAATGCGACAGCTCTGCCTAGGCGTGTGGTAAGTGACCAACATGGTCACAAAACAGCATCGAGTTTACATCTGTAAAAAATATTTTTTCACAATGTTACATGAAGGGCTTTGCACAATCCTCGCGGCCCTGATAAAAATCCCGCGGGCTGGCTGTGCGCTTTTGCATACCCGATGTTTTAAATGAAATGCGACAGCTCTGCCAAGGCGTGTGGTAAGTGACCACCTTGGTCACAAAACAGCATCGAGTTTACATCTGTAAAAATTATTTTTTTCACAATGTTACATGAAGGGCTCTGCACAATTCTCGCGGCCCTGATAAAAATCCCGCGGGCTGGCTGCGCGCTTTTGCACACCCGATGTTTTAAATGAAATGCGACAGCTCTGCCAAGGCGTGTGGTAAGTGACCAACATGGTCACAAAACAGCATCGAGTTTACATCTGTAAAAAATATTTTTTCACAATGTTACATGAAGGGCTTTGCACAATCCTCGCGGCCCTGATAAAAATCCCGCGGGCTGGCTGCGCGCTTTTGCATACCCGATGTTTTAAATGAAATGCGACAGCTCTGCCAAGGCGTGTGGTAAGTGACCACCTTGGTCACAACACAATACACCATCAAAAGTGCAATTGTAAACATTTCGAACGTGGAGTGCCCTAGCGCAGCGCAGCCCAGCTATTGCTTCAAACAGCCGGCAGTAAATTTTGACATTCCTATGTGTAAAACCCGGGCGTGGTACGAAGACTCGTTCTTGAACTATAATAAGGGACTATGGTAATATTAGGTTGCGCAAATGTTCGAATCAAAAAAAGTGTCGGAAACGTTATTATAAGTAGTTCTATAGATCATTGATCAATAAGAATCATAATTAAGACTAACGATTATTCACGTGAGGTCTCATTTAATAACTGGCTTGTGGCAGCCAAGCGTTCATAGCGACGTTGCTTTTTGATCCTTCGATGTCGGCTCTTCCTATCATTGTGAAGCAGAATTCACCAAGCGTTGGATTGTTCACCCACTAATAGGGAACGTGAGCTGGGTTTAGACCGTCGTGAGACAGGTTAGTTTTACCCTACTGATGAGGTGTTGTTGCGATAGTAATTCTGCTCAGTACGAGAGGAACCGCAGATTCAGACATTTGGTTCATGTGCTTGGCTGATAAGCCAATGGTGCGAAGCTACCATCTGGGGGATTATGACTGAACGCCTCTAAGTCAGAATCCCGCCTAGAAAGCGACGATACTTTTGTGCCTCGCCCACGGCCGGCCAACGTAAGCGGTCGAAAGGCCGCCGTCTATGCCGGTGCTGACGTTCGACGGGCGCCGCAAGAGTTGCCCGTCGGTCGGCACACCCCCCTGCCCGAAAGGCGTGGTGCTAAATCATTCGCAAACGACCTAGTTGAAGATCGGGGTGTCGTAATCACTAGAGCAGTATTTTCACTGCGATTTGTTGAGAGTAAGCCTCAAGATCTGTCGATTTGTCCGCAGCGCGGGCGCACTTTGAGCGATCTCGGACGCCGAATGGGCGTTCGGGGTCGCTTTTTTTTTTCAAAAAATTTGGCAAAAATAGCCCAAAAAACACAAGCGGCGTTACCAGTTGCGTGCTCGCAGAGCTGGCTTTTGTTGCGTCGCTCAGAATTTGCTCCAGGAGGATCACCACAAGAGTACATGGAACAAATCTGACCCTACTATGTGGGAGCAAGCAGCTCGGTGCGAATGTGCGCGCGGCGTCGCTTGTTGCGTGCGGTTGGCGACTGGCTCGCTGAGCAGATTTGCTGCTGCTCGTTCGATGCCAAGGCGTCCACGGTGCGGGTCCTACTACGGTGCGTGTTGTTGGCATAGTTGCACGTCGGCGTTACAGCTGGTTGGCGCTTCGCGCGTCCGGCCATGTTTCGCGCGTCCTTGACGGTTTTCAGAGTTCGTGGCCGAACCAAGCGTTGAGAATCGTAGCTTGAAAGTGACGGTCGGAGCGGGCGGCGGGCCCTGCGTCTCCACACGAAGCTACCTGGTTGATCCTGCCAGTAGTCATATGCTTGTCTCAAAGATTAAGCCATGCAAGTCTAAGTACGCGCTCTCGTACAGTGAAACTGCGAATGGCTCATTAAATCAGTTATGGTTCATTTGATCGTACATCGTACTTGGATACCTGTACAAAATCTAGAGCTAATACATGCGGTCAGCGCCTGCCTTGCGGCGGGTGCGCATTTATCAGTACAAAAACCGACCGGGCCGGCTTCGCGTCGCGCCCGCCACGTTTTGGCGACTCTGGATAACTGAGCGGATCGCACGGTCTCGAACCGGCGACAGATCATTCAAGTGTCTGCCCTATCAACTTTCGTCGGTAGGGTATCGGCCTACCGAGGTTCTTACGGGTGACGGGGAATCAGGGTTCGATTCCGGAGAGGGAGCCTGAGAAACGGCTACCACATCCAAGGAAGGCAGCAGGCGCGCAAATTACCCATTCCCGACGCGGGGAGGTAGTGACGAAAAATAACAATACAGGACTCTAAACGAGGCCCTGTAATTGGAATGAGCACACTTTAAAACCTTTAGCGAGTATCCATTGGAGGGCAAGTCTGGTGCCAGCAGCCGCGGTAATTCCAGCTCCAAAAGTGTATATTTAAGTTGTTGCGGTTAAAAAGCTCGTAGTTGGACGTTGGGCGCAGGCGGCCGGTCCGTCGCAAGGCGTGCACTGGCCGCACCTGGCCCTCTCCCCCGGCGCTCCGCCGGTGCCCTTGACTGAGTGTCGGCGGCGGCCGGGACGTTTACTTTGAAAAAATTAGAGTGTTCAAAGCAGGCGCTTCGCCTGAATAATGGTGCATGGAATAATGGAATAGGACCTCGGTTCTATTTTGTTGGTTTTCGGAGCGCGAGGTAATGATTAAGAGGGACGGACGGGGGCATTCGTACTGTGCCGTTAGAGGTGAAATTCTTGGATCGGCGCAAGACGAACGACTGCGAAAGCATTTGCCAAGAATGTTTTCTTTAATCAAGAGCGAAAGTCAGAGGTTCGAAGACGATCAGATACCGTCCTAGTTCTGACTATAAACGATGCCAACCAGCGATCGGGGGGCGTTACTTTGACGACCCCTCCGGCAGCTTGCGGGAAACCAAAGTCTTTGGGTTCCGGGGGAAGTATGGTTGCAAAGCTGAAACTTAAAGGAATTGACGGAAGGGCACCACCAGGCGTGGAGCCTGCGGCTTAATTTGACTCAACACGGGGAATCTCACCCGGCCCGGACACAGTGAGGATTGACAGATTGAGAGCTCTTTCTTGATTCTGTGGGTGGTGGTGCATGGCCGTTCTTAGTTGGTGGAGCGATTTGTCTGGTTAATTCCGATAACGAACGAGACTCTGGCTTGCTAACTAGTTACGCGACCCTATCGGTCGGCGTTGAACTTCTTAGAGGGACTAGTGGCGCTTAGCCACACGAGATTGAGCAATAACAGGTCTGTGATGCCCTTAGATGTTCGGGGCCGCACGCGCGCTACACTGACCGGATCAGCGTGTCGCCGCCTAGGCCGGAAGGTCCGGGTAACCCGCTGAACCCCGGTCGTGCTAGGGATAGGGAATTGCAATTGTTTCCCTTGAACGAGGAATGCCCAGTAAGCGCGAGTCATCAGCTCGCGTTGATTACGTCCCTGCCCTTTGTACACACCGCCCGTCGCTACTACCGATTGAATGGTTTAGTGAGGTCCTCCGATTGGACCTGGCGCGTTCGGCAACGGCCGCGCCGGCGTCCGAGAAGACGATCTAACTTGATCATTTAGAGGAAGTAAAAGTCGTAACAAGGTTTCCGTAGGTGAACCTGCGGAAGGATCATTACCGGCCGATCGCCGATCGAGTGGTCGTGCGTTCGACAGGTGGAGAAGGCTCCGTATCTTGGCGGCCGCGCACGCCCTTCGTCGCTGTTGAGGCGCACGCGATTGCACTTCGGTCACCCTGTTTCGTTCTGCGCCGAGTGCCGTGGCCATGTGCCAGGCTGGCTTCATGCGTCGCCTACGGCTGGCGACCGCTCGGCCACCGCTTTTTCGACTGTGCAATCCGGCTGGGTCGCGCTTGTCCAACTGACGAAGTCACGGAGGGCTCTTGGCGGTGGATCACTCGGCTCGCGAGTCGATGAAGGACGCAGCTAGCTGCGTGAATTAATGTGAATTGCAGGACACATTGAGCATCGACGTTCTGAACGCAAATTGCGGCACCGGGTCAATCCCGGCGCCACGCCCGCCTCAGGGTCGCGTTGTAACGTTCCCGCGCGGCGACGCGTCGGGCCGGTGCGGTGTCGGCCGTTGCCACGGTCGTCCCGCCCAGGACAGCACGAACGCAGTGTCAGCGCGCGAAACCGAACGCGGCGTGCGTCTCGTTACGAGTCGGCCTCGAAGAGGATCCCGGCCCGGAGCAGCACGGCTCGCGTTCGGGCGCGGCGCTCGCACGAGCTTCGGTGGCGCGCGCGTGTCTCTCGCAAACGAGGCACTGGATTATCGGCCTGAGGTCGGACGAGGCTACCCGCTGAATTTAAGCATATTACTAAGCGGAGGAAAAGAAACTAACGAGGATTCCCCCAGTAACGGCGAGTGAAGTGGGAAGTGCCCATCGCCGAATCCGCGCGCCTCTGCGGCGCGTGGAATTGTGGCGTAAGGAATTCGCTGCGCGTACGTCGTTCGCCGCCCGCGTCCTTCTGATCGAGGCCTCGTCCCGGTGCGGGTGTCAGGCCCATGGTGGCGGCGAGGGCGCGCGCTCTGCGTCTTCCCAGAGTCGGGTTGTTTGGGAATGCAGCCCAAAGCGGGTGGTAAACTCCATCTAAGGCTAAATACTGTCGCGAGACCGATAGCGAACAAGTACCGTGAGGGAAAGTTGAAAAGCACTTTGAAGAGAGAGTTAAAGAGTACGTGAAACCGTCGAGAGGCAAACGGGAGGGCCTGTCGAGTCGCGCGACGCTTTCAGCTGAAGCCGAGCGGAGCGTGTGGGCGTGCGGAGCCTTGCGGCCCGTCGTTCGCGCTGTCCTCCGAGCAGCTCCAGCGCACTAGCGCCGTGCGAAGGCCGCGACCGTCTGGGAGGCGGCGAGAAGGCCGCGCGCAAGGTAGCCCGCCCCCGGGTGGGTGTTATAGGCGCGCGGACACGTCGGCCCGTCGCCCGGGCGAGGAGGGATCGCCGCGTCTGCCCTTCGTGGGCCGGGCGTCCCGTCCGAGCCGGTGCGTCGCCGGTTGGGGACTGTGCTCAGTGCCCAGTTGCGGCGTGTCGGTTGCGGGTGGGCAGCGCCGCGCGAGACGCACGGGGTCCGCGGCTAACGTCAGCCACCTTCCCGACCCGTCTTGAAACACGGACCAAGGAGTCTAACGTGCGCGCGAGCCACGGGGCAGTGCGAAACCCATGGGCGCAGTGAAAGTGAATGTCGGCGCGGTCCGGCGGAGGTGAGATGCCGTCTCTCTGGACGGCCGCATCACCGGCCGATCTCGTCCGCTCTGCCG
>NW_028113654.1:482500-485000 GCF_947561715.1 Ascidia mentula
ACGATCAGATACCGTCCTAGTTCTGACTATAAACGATGCCAACCAGCGATCGGGGGGCGTTACTTTGACGACCCCTCCGGCAGCTTGCGGGAAACCAAAGTCTTTGGGTTCCGGGGGAAGTATGGTTGCAAAGCTGAAACTTAAAGGAATTGACGGAAGGGCACCACCAGGCGTGGAGCCTGCGGCTTAATTTGACTCAACACGGGGAATCTCACCCGGCCCGGACACAGTGAGGATTGACAGATTGAGAGCTCTTTCTTGATTCTGTGGGTGGTGGTGCATGGCCGTTCTTAGTTGGTGGAGCGATTTGTCTGGTTAATTCCGATAACGAACGAGACTCTGGCTTGCTAACTAGTTACGCGACCCTATCGGTCGGCGTTGAACTTCTTAGAGGGACTAGTGGCGCTTAGCCACACGAGATTGAGCAATAACAGGTCTGTGATGCCCTTAGATGTTCGGGGCCGCACGCGCGCTACACTGACCGGATCAGCGTGTCGCCGCCTAGGCCGGAAGGTCCGGGTAACCCGCTGAACCCCGGTCGTGCTAGGGATAGGGAATTGCAATTGTTTCCCTTGAACGAGGAATGCCCAGTAAGCGCGAGTCATCAGCTCGCGTTGATTACGTCCCTGCCCTTTGTACACACCGCCCGTCGCTACTACCGATTGAATGGTTTAGTGAGGTCCTCCGATTGGACCTGGCGCGTTCGGCAACGGCCGCGCCGGCGTCCGAGAAGACGATCTAACTTGATCATTTAGAGGAAGTAAAAGTCGTAACAAGGTTTCCGTAGGTGAACCTGCGGAAGGATCATTACCGGCCGATCGCCGATCGAGTGGTCGTGCGTTCGACAGGTGGAGAAGGCTCCGTATCTTGGCGGCCGCGCACGCCCTTCGTCGCTGTTGAGGCGCACGCGATTGCACTTCGGTCACCCTGTTTCGTTCTGCGCCGAGTGCCGTGGCCATGTGCCAGGCTGGCTTCATGCGTCGCCTACGGCTGGCGACCGCTCGGCCACCGCTTTTTCGACTGTGCAATCCGGCTGGGTCGCGCTTGTCCAACTGACGAAGTCACGGAGGGCTCTTGGCGGTGGATCACTCGGCTCGCGAGTCGATGAAGGACGCAGCTAGCTGCGTGAATTAATGTGAATTGCAGGACACATTGAGCATCGACGTTCTGAACGCAAATTGCGGCACCGGGTCAATCCCGGCGCCACGCCCGCCTCAGGGTCGCGTTGTAACGTTCCCGCGCGGCGACGCGTCGGGCCGGTGCGGTGTCGGCCGTTGCCACGGTCGTCCCGCCCAGGACAGCACGAACGCAGTGTCAGCGCGCGAAACCGAACGCGGCGTGCGTCTCGTTACGAGTCGGCCTCGAAGAGGATCCCGGCCCGGAGCAGCACGGCTCGCGTTCGGGCGCGGCGCTCGCACGAGCTTCGGTGGCGCGCGCGTGTCTCTCGCAAACGAGGCACTGGATTATCGGCCTGAGGTCGGACGAGGCTACCCGCTGAATTTAAGCATATTACTAAGCGGAGGAAAAGAAACTAACGAGGATTCCCCCAGTAACGGCGAGTGAAGTGGGAAGTGCCCATCGCCGAATCCGCGCGCCTCTGCGGCGCGTGGAATTGTGGCGTAAGGAATTCGCTGCGCGTACGTCGTTCGCCGCCCGCGTCCTTCTGATCGAGGCCTCGTCCCGGTGCGGGTGTCAGGCCCATGGTGGCGGCGAGGGCGCGCGCTCTGCGTCTTCCCAGAGTCGGGTTGTTTGGGAATGCAGCCCAAAGCGGGTGGTAAACTCCATCTAAGGCTAAATACTGTCGCGAGACCGATAGCGAACAAGTACCGTGAGGGAAAGTTGAAAAGCACTTTGAAGAGAGAGTTAAAGAGTACGTGAAACCGTCGAGAGGCAAACGGGAGGGCCTGTCGAGTCGCGCGACGCTTTCAGCTGAAGCCGAGCGGAGCGTGTGGGCGTGCGGAGCCTTGCGGCCCGTCGTTCGCGCTGTCCTCCGAGCAGCTCCAGCGCACTAGCGCCGTGCGAAGGCCGCGACCGTCTGGGAGGCGGCGAGAAGGCCGCGCGCAAGGTAGCCCGCCCCCGGGTGGGTGTTATAGGCGCGCGGACACGTCGGCCCGTCGCCCGGGCGAGGAGGGATCGCCGCGTCTGCCCTTCGTGGGCCGGGCGTCCCGTCCGAGCCGGTGCGTCGCCGGTTGGGGACTGTGCTCAGTGCCCAGTTGCGGCGTGTCGGTTGCGGGTGGGCAGCGCCGCGCGAGACGCACGGGGTCCGCGGCTAACGTCAGCCACCTTCCCGACCCGTCTTGAAACACGGACCAAGGAGTCTAACGTGCGCGCGAGCCACGGGGCAGTGCGAAACCCATGGGCGCAGTGAAAGTGAATGTCGGCGCGGTCCGGCGGAGGTGAGATGCCGTCTCTCTGGACGGCCGCATCACCGGCCGATCTCGTCCGCTCTGCCGGAGAGGTCGAGCGAGAGCGTGCGCGTTGGGACCCGAAAGATGGTGAA
>NW_028113654.1:490000-492500 GCF_947561715.1 Ascidia mentula
GCCGATCGCCGATCGAGTGGTCGTGCGTTCGACAGGTGGAGAAGGCTCCGTATCTTGGCGGCCGCGCACGCCCTTCGTCGCTGTTGAGGCGCACGCGATTGCACTTCGGTCACCCTGTTTCGTTCTGCGCCGAGTGCCGTGGCCATGTGCCAGGCTGGCTTCATGCGTCGCCTACGGCTGGCGACCGCTCGGCCACCGCTTTTTCGACTGTGCAATCCGGCTGGGTCGCGCTTGTCCAACTGACGAAGTCACGGAGGGCTCTTGGCGGTGGATCACTCGGCTCGCGAGTCGATGAAGGACGCAGCTAGCTGCGTGAATTAATGTGAATTGCAGGACACATTGAGCATCGACGTTCTGAACGCAAATTGCGGCACCGGGTCAATCCCGGCGCCACGCCCGCCTCAGGGTCGCGTTGTAACGTTCCCGCGCGGCGACGCGTCGGGCCGGTGCGGTGTCGGCCGTTGCCACGGTCGTCCCGCCCAGGACAGCACGAACGCAGTGTCAGCGCGCGAAACCGAACGCGGCGTGCGTCTCGTTACGAGTCGGCCTCGAAGAGGATCCCGGCCCGGAGCAACACGGCTCGCGTTCGGGCGCGGCGCTCGCACGAGCTTCGGTGGCGCGCGCGTGTCTCTCGCAAACGAGGCACTGGATTATCGGCCTGAGGTCGGACGAGGCTACCCGCTGAATTTAAGCATATTACTAAGCGGAGGAAAAGAAACTAACGAGGATTCCCCCAGTAACGGCGAGTGAAGTGGGAAGTGCCCATCGCCGAATCCGCGCGCCTCTGCGGCGCGTGGAATTGTGGCGTAAGGAATTCGCTGCGCGTACGTCGTTCGCCGCCCGCGTCCTTCTGATCGAGGCCTCGTCCCGGTGCGGGTGTCAGGCCCATGGTGGCGGCGAGGGCGCGCGCTCTGCGTCTTCCCAGAGTCGGGTTGTTTGGGAATGCAGCCCAAAGCGGGTGGTAAACTCCATCTAAGGCTAAATACTGTCGCGAGACCGATAGCGAACAAGTACCGTGAGGGAAAGTTGAAAAGCACTTTGAAGAGAGAGTTAAAGAGTACGTGAAACCGTCGAGAGGCAAACGGGAGGGCCTGTCGAGTCGCGCGACGCTTTCAGCTGAAGCCGAGCGGAGCGTGTGGGCGTGCGGAGCCTTGCGGCCCGTCGTTCGCGCTGTCCTCCGAGCAGCTCCAGCGCACTAGCGCCGTGCGAAGGCCGCGACCGTCTGGGAGGCGGCGAGAAGGCCGCGCGCAAGGTAGCCCGCCCCCGGGTGGGTGTTATAGGCGCGCGGACACGTCGGCCCGTCGCCCGGGCGAGGAGGGATCGCCGCGTCTGCCCTTCGTGGGCCGGGCGTCCCGTCCGAGCCGGTGCGTCGCCGGTTGGGGACTGTGCTCAGTGCCCAGTTGCGGCGTGTCGGTTGCGGGTGGGCAGCGCCGCGCGAGACGCACGGGGTCCGCGGCTAACGTCAGCCACCTTCCCGACCCGTCTTGAAACACGGACCAAGGAGTCTAACGTGCGCGCGAGCCACGGGGCAGTGCGAAACCCATGGGCGCAGTGAAAGTGAATGTCGGCGCGGTCCGGCGGAGGTGAGATGCCGTCTCTCTGGACGGCCGCATCACCGGCCGATCTCGTCCGCTCTGCCGGAGAGGTCGAGCGAGAGCGTGCGCGTTGGGACCCGAAAGATGGTGAACTATGCCTGAGGAGGTTGAAGCCAGAGGAAACTCTGGTGGAGGACCGTAGCGATTCTGACGTGCAAATCGATCGTCAAATTTGGGTATAGGGGCGAAAGACTAATCGAACCATCTAGTAGCTGGTTCCCTCCGAAGTTTCCCTCAGGATAGCTGGCGCTCGGTGGTCGCAGTTTTATCTGGTAAAGCGAATGATTAGAGGCCTTGGGGACGAAACGTCCTCAACCTATTCTCAAACTTTAAATTGGTAAGAAGCCCGGCTCGCTCGGCTGGAGGCGGGCATGGAATGCGAGTGCCAAGTGGGCCACTCTTGGTAAGCAGGACTGGCGATGCGGGATGAACCGAACGCCCGGTTAAGGCGCCCGACGCGACGCTCATGAGAGCCCACAAAAGGTGTTGGTTGATCTAGACAGCAGGACGGTGGCCATGGAAGTCGGAATCCGCTAAGGAGTGTGTAACAACTCACCTGCCGAATCAATCAGCCCTGAAAATGGATGGCGCTGGAGCGTCGGGCCTATACCGGGCCGTCGCGGCGGTGCGAGCACGCCGGTGCGCTACGCTGCGACGAGTAGGAGGGCCGCGGCGGCGGGCGTCGAAGCTCAGGGCGCGAGCCCGGGTGGAGCAGCCGCCGGTGCAGATCTTGGTGGTAGTAGCAAATATTCAAATGAGAACTTTGAAGGCCGAAGTGGAGAAGGGTTCCATGTGAACAGCAGTTGAACATGGGTCAGTCGACCCTAAGGGATAGGCGAATGCCGTTCTGAAGCGGGGCGATGCTCGTCGTTGCCCCGGCGGACCGAAAGGCAATCGGGTTAATA
>NW_028113654.1:515000-520000 GCF_947561715.1 Ascidia mentula
GTGAACAATCCAACGCTTGGTGAATTCTGCTTCACAATGATAGGAAGAGCCGACATCGAAGGATCAAAAAGCAACGTCGCTATGAACGCTTGGCTGCCACAAGCCAGTTATTAAATGAGACCTCACGTGAATAATCGTTAGTCTTAATTATGATTCTTATTGATCAATGATCTATAGAACTACTTATAATAACGTTTCCGACACTTTTTTTGATTCGAACATTTGCGCAACCTAATATTACCATAGTCCCTTATTATAGTTCAAGAACGAGTCTTCGTACCACGCCCGGGTTTTACACATAGGAATGTCAAAATTTACTGCCGGCTCTTTGAAGCAATAGCTGGGCTGCGCTGCGCTAGGGCACTCCACGTTCGAAATGTTTACAACTGCACTTTTGATGGTGTATTGTGTTGTGACCAAGGTGGTTACTTGCCACAAGCCTTGGCAGAGCTGTCGCATTTCATTTAAAACATCGGGTGTGCAAAAGCGCGCAGCCAGCCCGCGGGATTTTTATCAGGGCCGCGAGGATTGTGCAGAGCCCTTCATGTAACATTGTGAAAAAATATTTTTTACGGATGTAAACTCGATGCTGTTTTGTGACCATGTTGGTCACTTACCACACGCCTTGGCAGAGCAGTCGCATTTCATTTAAAACATCGGGTGTGCAAAAGCGCGCAGCCAGCCCGCGGGATTTTTATCAGGGCCGCGAGAATTGTGCAGAGCCCTTCATGTAACATTGTGAAAAAAATTATTTTTACAGATGTAAACTCGATGCTGTTTTGTGACCATGTTGGTCACTTACCACACGCCTTGGCAGAGCTGTCGCATTTCATTTAAAACATCGGGTGTGCAAAAGCGCGCAGCCAGCCGGCGGGATTTTTATCAGGGCCGCGAGGATTGTGCAGAGCCCTTCATGTAACATTGTGAAAAAATATTTTTTACGGATGTAAACTCGATGCTGTTTTGTGACCATGTTGGTCACTTACCACACGCCTTGGCAGAGCAGTCGCATTTCATTTAAAACATCGGGTGTGCAAAAGCGCGCAGCCAGCCCGCGGGATTTTTATCAGGGCCGCGAGAATTGTGCAGAGCCCTTCATGTAACATTGTGAAAAAAATTATTTTTACAGATGTAAACTCGATGCTGTTTTGTGACCATGTTGGTCACTTACCACACGCCTTGGCAGAGCTGTCGCATTTCATTTAAAACATCGGGTATGCAAAAGCGAGCAGCCAGCCCGCGGGATTTTTATCAGGGCCGCGAGGATTGTGCAGAGCCCTTCATGTAACATTGTGAAAAAAATAATTTTTACAGATGTAAACTTGATGCTGTTTTGTGACCATGTTGGTCACTTACCACACACCTTGGCAGAGCTGTCGCATTTCATTTCAAACATGGGATATGCAAAAGCGCCCAGCCAACCTCCAAAATTTTTGTCAGGGCTGCGAGGATTGTGCAGAGCACTTTAGGTAACAATGTGCAAAAAATAAATTTGACAGGTGTAAACTCGATGCTGGTGTGCGTTGGTTCGTTTCTCGTGGCTTGCCGCGCGCTTTCGCATCATTTTTTTACGCATCACCGATCAGGTTTTGTGATCGTTGATGCGTAACATTTTTCGTGCCCTGTGTGTTTTTATTTCGCACCCTGTGTAACATTCCAGCGCTGATTTTACAGGAATGTGATTGACAACTTTCCCTATATAATCACGGTTGTTCTCTCTCAGAGCCAGTCTTAATTAATACGTGCTTTTGGATCATGCTGTTGAAAAATATAGCAGTTAGATTTTTGTTGCAGAAACCTTAGGGCTGAAGTAATTGAGTAAATAATATTTGTTAATTTTGCAGTGATTTTGAATTAGAAAAGGTACGCTGAGTTGTTTAAACGTCTAAAAGAATAACAATATTTTTTTTGGTTGCTATGTTTGAGTCGATAAGTCACAAAATATATTGTTTATTGTATGTTTTGTACCTGTTGGTGGCAAAAAAACAAGATTGTTCCGAATTTTCTTTATAGACATGGAATCTTCGCCGAAGAAAAGTGGGAAAGGTGTGATGTATTATTATCATTTCCCAAAAGGTATGTAAAGTGTTTTATTGTTTAATATGAGTGAAAAAGTAATACTGTTTGTGTCTTAGATTTTCTGAAACCATACGGTTTGGCCACGGACGTAGAACACTTGGACGACGAGAATCACTTTCGCAATAAATTGAAGGTTTTTACATGCGAGTGGCTACAGAGGCCTCGGGTGGCAATATCTGAATTTGCCGAAACGATGGATAAAAATTGGAACAGAATAGAACAG
The DNA here is from genome assembly GCF_947561715.1 of Ascidia mentula. Lineage (NCBI taxonomy): Eukaryota > Metazoa > Chordata > Ascidiacea > Phlebobranchia > Ascidiidae > Ascidia > Ascidia mentula. Next base: position 517,303 of record NW_028113654.1, read on the forward strand.
GATGTGGGACCGCTTGCTGAAAATGATTGTGTAAAATCGTTTAGCCACTTTGTTCAAAAATTGAACGATTTATGCGAGCCATTCAGGAAGCACGTTGGAGGCAATGAAGGTTTGTCTTGCTCCGAAAGTGAGGCAAAAGCGAAACTCCTGAGTTTAAAGCAAGCAATAAGCGAGATGGAGGAGATAGACGAATTTTATTTGCATAAAATGACCCACGTTGGTGCCTCCATGTACCTCTTGGGGATTCACCTTCATGTAATGAAGTACATTTTTTCAAATATGGAGGATGTGGGTAGCAATTGCGGTGGTGATTTACTCGATGCCTTTAAAAAAGAAAAGAATTTCCAGTCCTACAGTGAAGCCATTATTGGCACGCGCACTCAAAACTTGACGCAAGGCACAACAAAGCGAGTGAGGCGTTCATTCGAGGAAATAATTTCCCTAAAAAGAAAAGATTTAGCCGACGGCTGTGGGCCTTCAAGCAGTGGTACCTGTGAGGAACAAGGTAAAAAAGAGAAACGAATTGATGAAATCAAAGAGGCGAAGAAGAATAAAACACTGCGGAAAAAGCAAAAAAGAAGAACAGAAAATAAGTAAGAAGAAAGCTGCGGAAATGATGATTTTTTGTATTTCCGCATTTCTTTTCTTTCAATATAGCTGCGTCCGTTTTTGCTTGTGCGATGAACCGTTATGTTTTTCTGAAGTAGTCTTTTGTTGTGACATGATCACTGCGTTTCGTAGTTTTTTCTCGTAAACTTCTTTGTCTTTGTGTGAAAGTTAATCTTATTTGGAACGTTAATAGTTCAACTTCTCGTTTCATATAATCTTGTTGACAAGCTCTTTTTTTGAGTGTTACGCAGCGTTAATCGAATGATTGCTTAATCATTGCCCTACTTTGACAGGCTAGTATTGTTGAAATAATTGGATATTTAGGATTTTCTCAAGAGAGTTGTTTCATTGTTGTTAATCGTGTTGAAGAAAATGGCGAATGCTGAAATACATTGGGATCGTTACGATCAAGCTTGTGTCCTTGTTGATCCAGACGTAAGTCAAATCAGCTTTCGTTGTTGTTTGTGTTTTTTAAGGTTTCTGTGTTTAATTGTAAGTTTGTTTGTATTTTTGGCAGGTGGAGGAAAAACGTTTAAGAAAACAGAATGATGATAAAGAGCGTCTGCGACGCTTTGGGGAGCGTGGAGATCTATATTTTGGTGAAATGGACATTCCAGCAGAAGATACGAATTCGAAACGGCTTGCTGTGGGGTCTTCTTTGGAAAGGTGGATAGTGGATTCGTCTTGGTCTTACTGTGCGCGTTGTTTTTCGGTAAACACGTGTAACATCAGTCCCGGGTTTAGGCGTCCTCATTTTTCCACATTGAAGACTTGCCAATGTAGTGGAAATTACACTGTTCCTCGAATTGCTGATTGGCCCCAAGAGTTGAAGGGTCTAACCTCTGGCGACCAATCAATTCTGGCATTTTTCGCGTTGCACGTGAATTCCACTCAGCGATTACAGCACGGTTATCGTTACAAAGACCGTGGGGTTGCTGTAACTCTGATACAGAGATCTGTACTTGAACGAATTCACTCTGTAGAAGACGAACAGAGGCGGAGCAGGCTGTTGACAGCTTATCATTATCTTGTCAACGATGGAAGAAGTGCGTATGGTGACTTCGTCAGGCAACGAGAGGAAGGTTTATTGAGATCGCGAATCCCGTTTTATAACCTTTTTGATGTGGGTACTTTTTTGCATATGTATAAATGGACAGTAACAAATGCGTTAATTTTTTCAGATTTCGTTCATTGAATCCGCCATTTGGCCAATATTGTATCCGTACAAAATATTTTGTGAATCAGCAATTTCGGGCGGAGAGAGTACAAAACGAGCCTACATGTACAAGATCTTGTCGAACGTTTGTGATTATTCCACATCGTTTGAACTTCTCCGATTTCAGTATGACAGATGGCTATACAAAACTGTTTGTGGGGCTATAGAATCTGGACGAGTACTCAACTGTAGTCCCGCCAGAGCGCTAGATTCAAAGGTATTTTCTGAAACATATTGGCAATGGCAGCATGCCTATCTCGCGGATGCTGTTCAACAGTTTGGACTTCCAAACATATTTATTACAATTTCACCATACGAATGGACGTTTCCAAGATGTTTTTGGATTCAACAAAGAATGAATAAGACTGGAAAAGGCGCTACAACTCTTCCCACCGTCGAAACGTTACATTTCGCGCATATTATGTCGGAAATACTACGTGGTTACGTAACTGGAAAAAACAAATACTCGTGGAAAAACCATTTACTGGCAAATATCCTTGAAAAATCCTCCAATGTCCTAACATACTTCTACAGATTCGAATTTCAGAAAAGAGGTACAGTACATTGCCATTTCATTGCATGGATGGAAAACGCTGCGTCAATTGATGTGAAAAGATTCCAAGCAGATCTTCCAGAAAAGGATCGAGAGTTTGCAAAAATTGTGTTTGCTACCCAAAAAAGCAACTCCCCAGTACATGGTCTTGAAATAAACCCACAACCTAGCAGTTTGGAAACGCACGACGGACAGACGATATTACGTTTGCACCGAAGCGCTGCAGCACATTCACTGAATCTGAGAATATACGCAGATACAATAGTGACAGCATTAAAATGCAGCATGGACATTCAATTTAGCAATCAAAGTGCAATGTT
>NW_028113654.1:537500-540000 GCF_947561715.1 Ascidia mentula
CCAGCTATCCTGAGGGAAACTTCGGAGGGAACCAGCTACTAGATGGTTCGATTAGTCTTTCGCCCCTATACCCAAATTTGACGATCGATTTGCACGTCAGAATCGCTACGGTCCTCCACCAGAGTTTCCTCTGGCTTCAACCTCCTCAGGCATAGTTCACCATCTTTCGGGTCCCAACGCGCACGCTCTCGCTCGACCTCTCCGGCAGAGCGGACGAGATCGGCCGGTGATGCGGCCGTCCAGAGAGACGGCATCTCACCTCCGCCGGACCGCGCCGACATTCACTTTCACTGCGCCCATGGGTTTCGCACTGCCCCGTGGCTCGCGCGCACGTTAGACTCCTTGGTCCGTGTTTCAAGACGGGTCGGGAAGGTGGCTGACGTTAGCCGCGGACCCCGTGCGTCTCGCGCGGCGCTGCCCACCCGCAACCGACACGCCGCAACTGGGCACTGAGCACAGTCCCCAACCGGCGACGCACCGGCTCGGACGGGACGCCCGGCCCACGAAGGGCAGACGCGGCGATCCCTCCTCGCCCGGGCGACGGGCCGACGTGTCCGCGCGCCTATAACACCCACCCGGGGGCGGGCTACCTTGCGCGCGGCCTTCTCGCCGCCTCCCAGACGGTCGCGGCCTTCGCACGGCGCTAGTGCGCTGGAGCTGCTCGGAGGACAGCGCGAACGACGGGCCGCAAGGCTCCGCACGCCCACACGCTCCGCTCGGCTTCAGCTGAAAGCGTCGCGCGACTCGACAGGCCCTCCCGTTTGCCTCTCGACGGTTTCACGTACTCTTTAACTCTCTCTTCAAAGTGCTTTTCAACTTTCCCTCACGGTACTTGTTCGCTATCGGTCTCGCGACAGTATTTAGCCTTAGATGGAGTTTACCACCCGCTTTGGGCTGCATTCCCAAACAACCCGACTCTGGGAAGACGCAGAGCGCGCGCCCTCGCCGCCACCATGGGCCTGACACCCGCACCGGGACGAGGCCTCGATCAGAAGGACGCGGGCGGCGAACGACGTACGCGCAGCGAATTCCTTACGCCACAATTCCACGCGCCGCAGAGGCGCGCGGATTCGGCGATGGGCACTTCCCACTTCACTCGCCGTTACTGGGGGAATCCTCGTTAGTTTCTTTTCCTCCGCTTAGTAATATGCTTAAATTCAGCGGGTAGCCTCGTCCGACCTCAGGCCGATAATCCAGTGCCTCGTTTGCGAGAGACACGCGCGCGCCACCGAAGCTCGTGCGAGCGCCGCGCCCGAACGCGAGCCGTGCTGCTCCGGGCCGGGATCCTCTTCGAGGCCGACTCGTAACGAGACGCACGCCGCGTTCGGTTTCGCGCGCTGACACTGCGTTCGTGCTGTCCTGGGCGGGACGACCGTGGCAACGGCCGACACCGCACCGGCCCGACGCGTCGCCGCGCGGGAACGTTACAACGCGACCCTGAGGCGGGCGTGGCGCCGGGATTGACCCGGTGCCGCAATTTGCGTTCAGAACGTCGATGCTCAATGTGTCCTGCAATTCACATTAATTCACGCAGCTAGCTGCGTCCTTCATCGACTCGCGAGCCGAGTGATCCACCGCCAAGAGCCCTCCGTGACTTCGTCAGTTGGACAAGCGCGACCCAGCCGGATTGCACAGTCGAAAAAAGCGGTGGCCGAGCGGTCGCCAGCCGTAGGCGACGCATGAAGCCAGCCTGGCACATGGCCACGGCACTCGGCGCAGAACGAAACAGGGTGACCGAAGTGCAATCGCGTGCGCCTCAACAGCGACGAAGGGCGTGCGCGGCCGCCAAGATACGGAGCCTTCTCCACCTGTCGAACGCACGACCACTCGATCGGCGATCGGCCGGTAATGATCCTTCCGCAGGTTCACCTACGGAAACCTTGTTACGACTTTTACTTCCTCTAAATGATCAAGTTAGATCGTCTTCTCGGACGCCGGCGCGGCCGTTGCCGAACGCGCCAGGTCCAATCGGAGGACCTCACTAAACCATTCAATCGGTAGTAGCGACGGGCGGTGTGTACAAAGGGCAGGGACGTAATCAACGCGAGCTGATGACTCGCGCTCAATCTCGTGTGGCTAAGCGCCACTAGTCCCTCTAAGAAGTTCAACGCCGACCGATAGGGTCGCGTAACTAGTTAGCAAGCCAGAGTCTCGTTCGTTATCGGAATTAACCAGACAAATCGCTCCACCAACTAAGAACGGCCATGCACCACCACCCACAGAATCAAGAAAGAGCTCTCAATCTGTCAATCCTCACTGTGTCCGGGCCGGGTGAGATTCCCCGTGTTGAGTCAAATTAAGCCGCAGGCTCCACGCCTGGTGGTGCCCTTCCGTCAATTCCTTTAAGTTTCAGCTTTGCAACCATACTTCCCCCGGAACCCAAAGACTTTGGTTTCCCGCAAGCTGCCGGAGGGGTCGTCAAAGTAACGCCCCCCGATCGCTGGTTGGCATCGTTTATAGTCAGAACTAGGACGGTATCTGATCGTCTTCGAACCTCTGA
>NW_028113654.1:557500-560000 GCF_947561715.1 Ascidia mentula
GGTCCTCCACCAGAGTTTCCTCTGGCTTCAACCTCCTCAGGCATAGTTCACCATCTTTCGGGTCCCAACGCGCACGCTCTCGCTCGACCTCTCCGGCAGAGCGGACGAGATCGGCCGGTGATGCGGCCGTCCAGAGAGACGGCATCTCACCTCCGCCGGACCGCGCCGACATTCACTTTCACTGCGCCCATGGGTTTCGCACTGCCCCGTGGCTCGCGCGCACGTTAGACTCCTTGGTCCGTGTTTCAAGACGGGTCGGGAAGGTGGCTGACGTTAGCCGCGGACCCCGTGCGTCTCGCGCGGCGCTGCCCACCCGCAACCGACACGCCGCAACTGGGCACTGAGCACAGTCCCCAACCGGCGACGCACCGGCTCGGACGGGACGCCCGGCCCACGAAGGGCAGACGCGGCGATCCCTCCTCGCCCGGGCGACGGGCCGACGTGTCCGCGCGCCTATAACACCCACCCGGGGGCGGGCTACCTTGCGCGCGGCCTTCTCGCCGCCTCCCAGACGGTCGCGGCCTTCGCACGGCGCTAGTGCGCTGGAGCTGCTCGGAGGACAGCGCGAACGACGGGCCGCAAGGCTCCGCACGCCCACACGCTCCGCTCGGCTTCAGCTGAAAGCGTCGCGCGACTCGACAGGCCCTCCCGTTTGCCTCTCGACGGTTTCACGTACTCTTTAACTCTCTCTTCAAAGTGCTTTTCAACTTTCCCTCACGGTACTTGTTCGCTATCGGTCTCGCGACAGTATTTAGCCTTAGATGGAGTTTACCACCCGCTTTGGGCTGCATTCCCAAACAACCCGACTCTGGGAAGACGCAGAGCGCGCGCCCTCGCCGCCACCATGGGCCTGACACCCGCACCGGGACGAGGCCTCGATCAGAAGGACGCGGGCGGCGAACGACGTACGCGCAGCGAATTCCTTACGCCACAATTCCACGCGCCGCAGAGGCGCGCGGATTCGGCGATGGGCACTTCCCACTTCACTCGCCGTTACTGGGGGAATCCTCGTTAGTTTCTTTTCCTCCGCTTAGTAATATGCTTAAATTCAGCGGGTAGCCTCGTCCGACCTCAGGCCGATAATCCAGTGCCTCGTTTGCGAGAGACACGCGCGCGCCACCGAAGCTCGTGCGAGCGCCGCGCCCGAACGCGAGCCGTGCTGCTCCGGGCCGGGATCCTCTTCGAGGCCGACTCGTAACGAGACGCACGCCGCGTTCGGTTTCGCGCGCTGACACTGCGTTCGTGCTGTCCTGGGCGGGACGACCGTGGCAACGGCCGACACCGCACCGGCCCGACGCGTCGCCGCGCGGGAACGTTACAACGCGACCCTGAGGCGGGCGTGGCGCCGGGATTGACCCGGTGCCGCAATTTGCGTTCAGAACGTCGATGCTCAATGTGTCCTGCAATTCACATTAATTCACGCAGCTAGCTGCGTCCTTCATCGACTCGCGAGCCGAGTGATCCACCGCCAAGAGCCCTCCGTGACTTCGTCAGTTGGACAAGCGCGACCCAGCCGGATTGCACAGTCGAAAAAGCGGTGGCCGAGCGGTCGCCAGCCGTAGGCGACGCATGAAGCCAGCCTGGCACATGGCCACGGCACTCGGCGCAGAACGAAACAGGGTGACCGAAGTGCAATCGCGTGCGCCTCAACAGCGACGAAGGGCGTGCGCGGCCGCCAAGATACGGAGCCTTCTCCACCTGTCGAACGCACGACCACTCGATCGGCGATCGGCCGGTAATGATCCTTCCGCAGGTTCACCTACGGAAACCTTGTTACGACTTTTACTTCCTCTAAATGATCAAGTTAGATCGTCTTCTCGGACGCCGGCGCGGCCGTTGCCGAACGCGCCAGGTCCAATCGGAGGACCTCACTAAACCATTCAATCGGTAGTAGCGACGGGCGGTGTGTACAAAGGGCAGGGACGTAATCAACGCGAGCTGATGACTCGCGCTTACTGGGCATTCCTCGTTCAAGGGAAACAATTGCAATTCCCTATCCCTAGCACGACCGGGGTTCAGCGGGTTACCCGGACCTTCCGGCCTAGGCGGCGACACGCTGATCCGGTCAGTGTAGCGCGCGTGCGGCCCCGAACATCTAAGGGCATCACAGACCTGTTATTGCTCAATCTCGTCTGGCTAAGCGCCACTAGTCCCTCTAAGAAGTTCAACGCCGACCGATAGGGTCGCGTAACTAGTTAGCAAGCCAGAGTCTCGTTCGTTATCGGAATTAACCAGACAAATCGCTCCACCAACTAAGAACGGCCATGCACCACCACCCACAGAATCAAGAAAGAGCTCTCAATCTGTCAATCCTCACTGTGTCCGGGCCGGGTGAGATTCCCCGTGTTGAGTCAAATTAAGCCGCAGGCTCCACGCCTGGTGGTGCCCTTCCGTCAATTCCTTTAAGTTTCAGCTTTGCAACCATACTTCCCCCGGAACCCAAAGACTTTGGTTTCCCGCAAGCTGCCGGAGGGGTCGTCAAAGTAACGCCCCCCGATCG
>NW_028113655.1:5000-7500 GCF_947561715.1 Ascidia mentula
CGACCTCTCCGGCAGAGCGGACGAGATCGGCCGGTGATGCGGCCGTCCAGAGAGACGGCATCTCACCTCCGCCGGACCGCGCCGACATTCACTTTCACTGCGCCCATGGGTTTCGCACTGCCCCGTGGCTCGCGCGCACGTTAGACTCCTTGGTCCGTGTTTCAAGACGGGTCGGGAAGGTGGCTGACGTTAGCCGCGGACCCCGTGCGTCTCGCGCGGCGCTGCCCACCCGCAACCGACACGCCGCAACTGGGCACTGAGCACAGTCCCCAACCGGCGACGCACCGGCTCGGACGGGACGCCCGGCCCACGAAGGGCAGACGCGGCGATCCCTCCTCGCCCGGGCGACGGGCCGACGTGTCCGCGCGCCTATAACACCCACCCGGGGGCGGGCTACCTTGCGCGCGGCCTTCTCGCCGCCTCCCAGACGGTCGCGGCCTTCGCACGGCGCTAGTGCGCTGGAGCTGCTCGGAGGACAGCGCGAACGACGGGCCGCAAGGCTCCGCACGCCCACACGCTCCGCTCGGCTTCAGCTGAAAGCGTCGCGCGACTCGACAGGCCCTCCCGTTTGCCTCTCGACGGTTTCACGTACTCTTTAACTCTCTCTTCAAAGTGCTTTTCAACTTTCCCTCACGGTACTTGTTCGCTATCGGTCTCGCGACAGTATTTAGCCTTAGATGGAGTTTACCACCCGCTTTGGGCTGCATTCCCAAACAACCCGACTCTGGGAAGACGCAGAGCGCGCGCCCTCGCCGCCACCATGGGCCTGACACCCGCACCGGGACGAGGCCTCGATCAGAAGGACGCGGGCGGCGAACGACGTACGCGCAGCGAATTCCTTACGCCACAATTCCACGCGCCGCAGAGGCGCGCGGATTCGGCGATGGGCACTTCCCACTTCACTCGCCGTTACTGGGGGAATCCTCGTTAGTTTCTTTTCCTCCGCTTAGTAATATGCTTAAATTCAGCGGGTAGCCTCGTCCGACCTCAGGCCGATAATCCAGTGCCTCGTTTGCGAGAGACACGCGCGCGCCACCGAAGCTCGTGCGAGCGCCGCGCCCGAACGCGAGCCGTGCTGCTCCGGGCCGGGATCCTCTTCGAGGCCGACTCGTAACGAGACGCACGCCGCGTTCGGTTTCGCGCGCTGACACTGCGTTCGTGCTGTCCTGGGCGGGACGACCGTGGCAACGGCCGACACCGCACCGGCCCGACGCGTCGCCGCGCGGGAACGTTACAACGCGACCCTGAGGCGGGCGTGGCGCCGGGATTGACCCGGTGCCGCAATTTGCGTTCAGAACGTCGATGCTCAATGTGTCCTGCAATTCACATTAATTCACGCAGCTAGCTGCGTCCTTCATCGACTCGCGAGCCGAGTGATCCACCGCCAAGAGCCCTCCGTGACTTCGTCAGTTGGACAAGCGCGACCCAGCCGGATTGCACAGTCGAAAAAAGCGGTGGCCGAGCGGTCGCCAGCCGTAGGCGACGCATGAAGCCAGCCTGGCACATGGCCACGGCACTCGGCGCAGAACGAAACAGGGTGACCGAAGTGCAATCGCGTGCGCCTCAACAGCGACGAAGGGCGTGCGCGGCCGCCAAGATACGGAGCCTTCTCCACCTGTCGAACGCACGACCACTCGATCGGCGATCGGCCGGTAATGATCCTTCCGCAGGTTCACCTACGGAAACCTTGTTACGACTTTTACTTCCTCTAAATGATCAAGTTAGATCGTCTTCTCGGACGCCGGCGCGGCCGTTGCCGAACGCGCCAGGTCCAATCGGAGGACCTCACTAAACCATTCAATCGGTAGTAGCGACGGGCGGTGTGTACAAAGGGCAGGGACGTAATCAACGCGAGCTGATGACTCGCGCTTACTGGGCATTCCTCGTTCAAGGGAAACAATTGCAATTCCCTATCCCTAGCACGACCGGGGTTCAGCGGGTTACCCGGACCTTCCGGCCTAGGCGGCGACACGCTGATCCGGTCAGTGTAGCGCGCGTGCGGCCCCGAACATCTAAGGGCATCACAGACCTGTTATTGCTCAATCTCGTGTGGCTAAGCGCCACTAGTCCCTCTAAGAAGTTCAACGCCGACCGATAGGGTCGCGTAACTAGTTAGCAAGCCAGAGTCTCGTTCGTTATCGGAATTAACCAGACAAATCGCTCCACCAACTAAGAACGGCCATGCACCACCACCCACAGAATCAAGAAAGAGCTCTCAATCTGTCAATCCTCACTGTGTCCGGGCCGGGTGAGATTCCCCGTGTTGAGTCAAATTAAGCCGCAGGCTCCACGCCTGGTGGTGCCCTTCCGTCAATTCCTTTAAGTTTCAGCTTTGCAACCATACTTCCCCCGGAACCCAAAGACTTTGGTTTCCCGCAAGCTGCCGGAGGGGTCGTCAAAGTAACGCCCCCCGATCGCTGGTTGGCATCGTTTATAGTCAGAACTAGGACGGTATCTGATCGTCTTCGAACCTCTGACTTTCGCTCTTGATTAAAGAAAA
>NW_028113655.1:12500-15000 GCF_947561715.1 Ascidia mentula
GCGAACGACGTACGCGCAGCGAATTCCTTACGCCACAATTCCACGCGCCGCAGAGGCGCGCGGATTCGGCGATGGGCACTTCCCACTTCACTCGCCGTTACTGGGGGAATCCTCGTTAGTTTCTTTTCCTCCGCTTAGTAATATGCTTAAATTCAGCGGGTAGCCTCGTCCGACCTCAGGCCGATAATCCAGTGCCTCGTTTGCGAGAGACACGCGCGCGCCACCGAAGCTCGTGCGAGCGCCGCGCCCGAACGCGAGCCGTGCTGCTCCGGGCCGGGATCCTCTTCGAGGCCGACTCGTAACGAGACGCACGCCGCGTTCGGTTTCGCGCGCTGACACTGCGTTCGTGCTGTCCTGGGCGGGACGACCGTGGCAACGGCCGACACCGCACCTGCCCGACGCGTCGCCGCGCGGGAACGTTACAACGCGACCCTGAGGCGGGCGTGGCGCCGGGATTGACCCGGTGCCGCAATTTGCGTTCAGAACGTCGATGCTCAATGTGTCCTGCAATTCACATTAATTCACGCAGCTAGCTGCGTCCTTCATCGACTCGCGAGCCGAGTGATCCACCGCCAAGAGCCCTCCGTGACTTCGTCAGTTGGACAAGCGCGACCCAGCCGGATTGCACAGTCGAAAAAAGCGGTGGCCGAGCGGTCGCCAGCCGTAGGCGACGCATGAAGCCAGCCTGGCACATGGCCACGGCACTCGGCGCAGAACGAAACAGGGTGACCGAAGTGCAATCGCGTGCGCCTCAACAGCGACGAAGGGCGTGCGCGGCCGCCAAGATACGGAGCCTTCTCCACCTGTCGAACGCACGACCACTCGATCGGCGATCGGCCGGTAATGATCCTTCCGCAGGTTCACCTACGGAAACCTTGTTACGACTTTTACTTCCTCTAAATGATCAAGTTAGATCGTCTTCTCGGACGCCGGCGCGGCCGTTGCCGAACGCGCCAGGTCCAATCGGAGGACCTCACTAAACCATTCAATCGGTAGTAGCGACGGGCGGTGTGTACAAAGGGCAGGGACGTAATCAACGCGAGCTGATGACTCGCGCTTACTGGGCATTCCTCGTTCAAGGGAAACAATTGCAATTCCCTATCCCTAGCACGACCGGGGTTCAGCGGGTTACCCGGACCTTCCGGCCTAGGCGGCGACACGCTGATCCGGTCAGTGTAGCGCGCGTGCGGCCCCGAACATCTAAGGGCATCACAGACCTGTTATTGCTCAATCTCGTGTGGCTAAGCGCCACTAGTCCCTCTAAGAAGTTCAACGCCGACCGATAGGGTCGCGTAACTAGTTAGCAAGCCAGAGTCTCGTTCGTTATCGGAATTAACCAGACAAATCGCTCCACCAACTAAGAACGGCCATGCACCACCACCCACAGAATCAAGAAAGAGCTCTCAATCTGTCAATCCTCACTGTGTCCGGGCCGGGTGAGATTCCCCGTGTTGAGTCAAATTAAGCCGCAGGCTCCACGCCTGGTGGTGCCCTTCCGTCAATTCCTTTAAGTTTCAGCTTTGCAACCATACTTCCCCCGGAACCCAAAGACTTTGGTTTCCCGCAAGCTGCCGGAGGGGTCGTCAAAGTAACGCCCCCCGATCGCTGGTTGGCATCGTTTATAGTCAGAACTAGGACGGTATCTGATCGTCTTCGAACCTCTGACTTTCGCTCTTGATTAAAGAAAACATTCTTGGCAAATGCTTTCGCAGTCGTTCGTCTTGCGCCGATCCAAGAATTTCACCTCTAACGGCACAGTACGAATGCCCCCGTCCGTCCCTCTTAATCATTACCTCGCGCTCCGAAAACCAACAAAATAGAACCGAGGTCCTATTCCATTATTCCATGCACCATTATTCAGGCGAAGCGCCTGCTTTGAACACTCTAATTTTTTCAAAGTAAACGTCCCGGCCGCCGCCGACACTCAGTCAAGGGCACCGGCGGAGCGCCGGGGGAGAGGGCCAGGTGCGGCCAGTGCACGCCTTGCGACGGACCGGCCGCCTGCGCCCAACGTCCAACTACGAGCTTTTTAACCGCAACAACTTAAATATACACTTTTGGAGCTGGAATTACCGCGGCTGCTGGCACCAGACTTGCCCTCCAATGGATACTCGCTAAAGGTTTTAAAGTGTGCTCATTCCAATTACAGGGCCTCGTTTAGAGTCCTGTATTGTTATTTTTCGTCACTACCTCCCCGCGTCGGGAATGGGTAATTTGCGCGCCTGCTGCCTTCCTTGGATGTGGTAGCCGTTTCTCAGGCTCCCTCTCCGGAATCGAACCCTGATTCCCCGTCACCCGTAAGAACCTCGGTAGGCCGCTGAATTATCGGTAGGCCGCTGACCCGCTGAATTTAAGCATATTACTAAGCGGAGGAAAAGAAACTAACGAGGATTCCCCCAGTAACGGCGAGTGAAGTGGGAAGTGCCCATCGCCGAATCCGCGCGCCTCTGCGGCGCGTGGAATTGTGGCGTAAGGAATTCGCTGCGCGTACGTCGTTCGC
>NW_028113655.1:20000-22500 GCF_947561715.1 Ascidia mentula
TTTTCTTTAATCAAGAGCGAAAGTCAGAGGTTCGAAGACGATCAGATACCGTCCTAGTTCTGACTATAAACGATGCCAACCAGCGATCGGGGGGCGTTACTTTGACGACCCCTCCGGCAGCTTGCGGGAAACCAAAGTCTTTGGGTTCCGGGGGAAGTATGGTTGCAAAGCTGAAACTTAAAGGAATTGACGGAAGGGCACCACCAGGCGTGGAGCCTGCGGCTTAATTTGACTCAACACGGGGAATCTCACCCGGCCCGGACACAGTGAGGATTGACAGATTGAGAGCTCTTTCTTGATTCTGTGGGTGGTGGTGCATGGCCGTTCTTAGTTGGTGGAGCGATTTGTCTGGTTAATTCCGATAACGAACGAGACTCTGGCTTGCTAACTAGTTACGCGACCCTATCGGTCGGCGTTGAACTTCTTAGAGGGACTAGTGGCGCTTAGCCACACGAGATTGAGCAATAACAGGTCTGTGATGCCCTTAGATGTTCGGGGCCGCACGCGCGCTACACTGACCGGATCAGCGTGTCGCCGCCTAGGCCGGAAGGTCCGGGTAACCCGCTGAACCCCGGTCGTGCTAGGGATAGGGAATTGCAATTGTTTCCCTTGAACGAGGAATGCCCAGTAAGCGCGAGTCATCAGCTCGCGTTGATTACGTCCCTGCCCTTTGTACACACCGCCCGTCGCTACTACCGATTGAATGGTTTAGTGAGGTCCTCCGATTGGACCTGGCGCGTTCGGCAACGGCCGCGCCGGCGTCCGAGAAGACGATCTAACTTGATCATTTAGAGGAAGTAAAAGTCGTAACAAGGTTTCCGTAGGTGAACCTGCGGAAGGATCATTACCGGCCGATCGCCGATCGAGTGGTCGTGCGTTCGACAGGTGGAGAAGGCTCCGTATCTTGGCGGCCGCGCACGCCCTTCGTCGCTGTTGAGGCGCACGCGATTGCACTTCGGTCACCCTGTTTCGTTCTGCGCCGAGTGCCGTGGCCATGTGCCAGGCTGGCTTCATGCGTCGCCTACGGCTGGCGACCGCTCGGCCACCGCTTTTTTCGACTGTGCAATCCGGCTGGGTCGCGCTTGTCCAACTGACGAAGTCACGGAGGGCTCTTGGCGGTGGATCACTCGGCTCGCGAGTCGATGAAGGACGCAGCTAGCTGCGTGAATTAATGTGAATTGCAGGACACATTGAGCATCGACGTTCTGAACGCAAATTGCGGCACCGGGTCAATCCCGGCGCCACGCCCGCCTCAGGGTCGCGTTGTAACGTTCCCGCGCGGCGACGCGTCGGGCCGGTGCGGTGTCGGCCGTTGCCACGGTCGTCCCGCCCAGGACAGCACGAACGCAGTGTCAGCGCGCGAAACCGAACGCGGCGTGCGTCTCGTTACGAGTCGGCCTCGAAGAGGATCCCGGCCCGGAGCAGCACGGCTCGCGTTCGGGCGCGGCGCTCGCACGAGCTTCGGTGGCGCGCGCGTGTCTCTCGCAAACGAGGCACTGGATTATCGGCCTGAGGTCGGACGAGGCTACCCGCTGAATTTAAGCATATTACTAAGCGGAGGAAAAGAAACTAACGAGGATTCCCCCAGTAACGGCGAGTGAAGTGGGAAGTGCCCATCGCCGAATCCGCGCGCCTCTGCGGCGCGTGGAATTGTGGCGTAAGGAATTCGCTGCGCGTACGTCGTTCGCCGCCCGCGTCCTTCTGATCGAGGCCTCGTCCCGGTGCGGGTGTCAGGCCCATGGTGGCGGCGAGGGCGCGCGCTCTGCGTCTTCCCAGAGTCGGGTTGTTTGGGAATGCAGCCCAAAGCGGGTGGTAAACTCCATCTAAGGCTAAATACTGTCGCGAGACCGATAGCGAACAAGTACCGTGAGGGAAAGTTGAAAAGCACTTTGAAGAGAGAGTTAAAGAGTACGTGAAACCGTCGAGAGGCAAACGGGAGGGCCTGTCGAGTCGCGCGACGCTTTCAGCTGAAGCCGAGCGGAGCGTGTGGGCGTGCGGAGCCTTGCGGCCCGTCGTTCGCGCTGTCCTCCGAGCAGCTCCAGCGCACTAGCGCCGTGCGAAGGCCGCGACCGTCTGGGAGGCGGCGAGAAGGCCGCGCGCAAGGTAGCCCGCCCCCGGGTGGGTGTTATAGGCGCGCGGACACGTCGGCCCGTCGCCCGGGCGAGGAGGGATCGCCGCGTCTGCCCTTCGTGGGCCGGGCGTCCCGTCCGAGCCGGTGCGTCGCCGGTTGGGGACTGTGCTCAGTGCCCAGTTGCGGCGTGTCGGTTGCGGGTGGGCAGCGCCGCGCGAGACGCACGGGGTCCGCGGCTAACGTCAGCCACCTTCCCGACCCGTCTTGAAACACGGACCAAGGAGTCTAACGTGCGCGCGAGCCACGGGGCAGTGCGAAACCCATGGGCGCAGTGAAAGTGAATGTCGGCGCGGTCCGGCGGAGGTGAGATGCCGTCTCTCTGGACGGCCGCATCACCGGCCGATCTCGTCCGCTCTGCCGGAGAGGTCG
>NW_028113655.1:32500-37500 GCF_947561715.1 Ascidia mentula
ACCGACGGGCAACTCTTGCGGCGCCCGTCGAACGTCAGCACCGGCATAGACGGCGGCCTTTCGACCGCTTACGTTGGCCGGCCGTGGGCGAGGCACAAAAGTATCGTCGCTTTCTAGGCGGGATTCTGACTTAGAGGCGTTCAGTCATAATCCCCCAGATGGTAGCTTCGCACCATTGGCTTATCAGCCAAGCACATGAACCAAATGTCTGAATCTGCGGTTCCTCTCGTACTGAGCAGAATTACTATCGCAACAACACCTCATCAGTAGGGTAAAACTAACCTGTCTCACGACGGTCTAAACCCAGCTCACGTTCCCTATTAGTGGGTGAACAATCCAACGCTTGGTGAATTCTGCTTCACAATGATAGGAAGAGCCGACATCGAAGGATCAAAAAGCAACGTCGCTATGAACGCTTGGCTGCCACAAGCCAGTTATTAAATGAGACCTCACGTGAATAATCGTTAGTCTTAATTATGATTCTTATTGATCAATGATCTATAGAACTACTTATAATAACGTTTCCGACACTTTTTTTGATTCGAACATTTGCGCAACCTAATATTACCATAGTCCCTTATTATAGTTCAAGAACGAGTCTTCGTACCACGCCCGGGTTTTACACATAGGAATGTCAAAATTTACTGCCGGCTCTTTGAAGCAATAGCTGGGCTGCGCTGCGCTAGGGCACTCCACGTTCGAAATGTTTACAACTGCACTTTTGATGGTGTATTGTGTTGTGACCAAGGTGGTTACTTGCCACAAGCCTTGGCAGAGCTGTCGCATTTCATTTAAAACATCGGGTGTGCAAAAGCGCGCAGCCAGCCCGCGGGATTTTTATCAGGGCCGCGAGGATTGTGCAAAGCCCTTCATGTAACATTGTGAAAAAATATTTTTTACAGATGTAAACTCGATGCTGTTTTGTGACCATGTTGGTCACTTACCACACGCCTTGGCAGAGCTGTCGCATTTCATTTAAAACATCGGGTGTGCAAAAGCGCGCAGCCAGCCGGCGGGATTTTTATCAGGGCCGCGAGGATTGTGCAGAGCCCTTCATGTAACATTGTGAAAAAATATTTTTTACGGATGTAAACTCGATGCTGTTTTGTGACCATGTTGGTCACTTACCACACGCCTTGGCAGAGCAGTCGCATTTCATTTAAAACATCGGGTGTGCAAAAGCGCGCAGCCAGCCCGCGGGATTTTTATCAGGGCCGCGAGAATTGTGCAGAGCCCTTCATGTAACATTGTGAAAAAAATTATTTTTACAGATGTAAACTCGATGCTGTTTTGTGACCATGTTGGTCACTTACCACACGCCTTGGCAGAGCTGTCGCATTTCATTTAAAACATCGGGTATGCAAAAGCGAGCAGCCAGCCCGCGGGATTTTTATCAGGGCCGCGAGGATTGTGCAGAGCCCTTCATGTAACATTGTGAAAAAAATAATTTTTACAGATGTAAACTTGATGCTGTTTTGTGACCATGTTGGTCACTTACCACACACCTTGGCAGAGCTGTCGCATTTCATTTCAAACATGGGATATGCAAAAGCGCCCAGCCAACCTCAAATTTTTGTCAGGGCTGCGAGGATTGTGCAGAGCACTTTAGGTAACAATGTGCAAAAAATAAATTTGACAGGTGTAAACTCGATGCTGGTGTGCGTTGGTTCGTTTCTCGTGGCTTGCCGCGCGCTTTCGCATCATTTTTTTACGCATCACCGATCAGGTTTTGTGATCGTTGATGCGTAACATTTTTCGTGCCCTGTGTGTTTTTATTTCGCACCCTGTGTAACATTCCAGCGCTGATTTTACAGGAATGTGATTGACAACTTTCCCTATATAATCACGGTTGTTCTCTCTCAGAGCCAGTCTTAATTAATACGTGCTTTTGGATCATGCTGTTGAAAAATATAGCAGTTAGATTTTTGTTGCAGAAACCTTAGGGCTGAAGTAATTGAGTAAATAATATTTGTTAATTTTGCAGTGATTTTGAATTAGAAAAGGTACGCTGAGTTGTTTAAACGTCTAAAAGAATAACAATATTTTTTTTGGTTGCTATGTTTGAGTCGATAAGTCACAAAATATATTGTTTATTGTATGTTTTGTACCTGTTGGTGGCAAAAAAACAAGATTGTTCCGAATTTTCTTTATAGACATGGAATCTTCGCCGAAGAAAAGTGGGAAAGGTGTGATGTATTATTATCATTTCCCAAAAGGTATGTAAAGTGTTTTATTGTTTAATATGAGTGAAAAAGTAATACTGTTTGTGTCTTAGATTTTCTGAAACCATACGGTTTGGCCACGGACGTAGAACACTTGGACGACGAGAATCACTTTCGCAATAAATTGAAGGTTTTTACATGCGAGTGGCTACAGAGGCCTCGGGTGGCAATATCTGAATTTGCCGAAACGATGGATAAAAATTGGAACAGAATAGAACAGGATGTGGGACCGCTTGCTGAAAATGATTGTGTAAAATCGTTTAGCCACTTTGTTCAAAAATTGAACGATTTATGCGAGCCATTCAGGAAGCACGTTGGAGGCAATGAAGGTTTGTCTTGCTCCGAAAGTGAGGCAAAAGCGAAACTCCTGAGTTTAAAGCAAGCAATAAGCGAGATGGAGGAGATAGACGAATTTTATTTGCATAAAATGACCCACGTTGGTGCCTCCATGTACCTCTTGGGGATTCACCTTCATGTAATGAAGTACATTTTTTCAAATATGGAGGATGTGGGTAGCAATTGCGGTGGTGATTTACTCGATGCCTTTAAAAAAGAAAAGAATTTCCAGTCCTACAGTGAAGCCATTATTGGCACGCGCACTCAAAACTTGACGCAAGGCACAACAAAGCGAGTGAGGCGTTCATTCGAGGAAATAATTTCCCTAAAAAGAAAAGATTTAGCCGACGGCTGTGGGCCTTCAAGCAGTGGTACCTGTGAGGAACAAGGTAAAAAAGAGAAACGAATTGATGAAATCAAAGAGGCGAAGAAGAATAAAACACTGCGGAAAAAGCAAAAAAGAAGAACAGAAAATAAGTAAGAAGAAAGCTGCGGAAATGATGATTTTTTGTATTTCCGCATTTCTTTTCTTTCAATATAGCTGCGTCCGTTTTTGCTTGTGCGATGAACCGTTATGTTTTTCTGAAGTAGTCTTTTGTTGTGACATGATCACTGCGTTTCGTAGTTTTTTCTCGTAAACTTCTTTGTCTTTGTGTGAAAGTTAATCTTATTTGGAACGTTAATAGTTCAACTTCTCGTTTCATATAATCTTGTTGACAAGCTCTTTTTTTGAGTGTTACGCAGCGTTAATCGAATGATTGCTTAATCATTGCCCTACTTTGACAGGCTAGTATTGTTGAAATAATTGGATATTTAGGATTTTCTCAAGAGAGTTGTTTCATTGTTGTTAATCGTGTTGAAGAAAATGGCGAATGCTGAAATACATTGGGATCGTTACGATCAAGCTTGTGTCCTTGTTGATCCAGACGTAAGTCAAATCAGCTTTCGTTGTTGTTTGTGTTTTTTAAGGTTTCTGTGTTTAATTGTAAGTTTGTTTGTATTTTTGGCAGGTGGAGGAAAAACGTTTAAGAAAACAGAATGATGATAAAGAGCGTCTGCGACGCTTTGGGGAGCGTGGAGATCTATATTTTGGTGAAATGGACATTCCAGCAGAAGATACGAATTCGAAACGGCTTGCTGTGGGGTCTTCTTTGGAAAGGTGGATAGTGGATTCGTCTTGGTCTTACTGTGCGCGTTGTTTTTCGGTAAACACGTGTAACATCAGTCCCGGGTTTAGGCGTCCTCATTTTTCCACATTGAAGACTTGCCAATGTAGTGGAAATTACACTGTTCCTCGAATTGCTGATTGGCCCCAAGAGTTGAAGGGTCTAACCTCTGGCGACCAATCAATTCTGGCATTTTTCGCGTTGCACGTGAATTCCACTCAGCGATTACAGCACGGTTATCGTTACAAAGACCGTGGGGTTGCTGTAACTCTGATACAGAGATCTGTACTTGAACGAATTCACTCTGTAGAAGACGAACAGAGGCGGAGCAGGCTGTTGACAGCTTATCATTATCTTGTCAACGATGGAAGAAGTGCGTATGGTGACTTCGTCAGGCAACGAGAGGAAGGTTTATTGAGATCGCGAATCCCGTTTTATAACCTTTTTGATGTGGGTACTTTTTTGCATATGTATAAATGGACAGTAACAAATGCGTTAATTTTTTCAGATTTCGTTCATTGAATCCGCCATTTGGCCAATATTGTATCCGTACAAAATATTTTGTGAATCAGCAATTTCGGGCGGAGAGAGTACAAAACGAGCCTACATGTACAAGATCTTGTCGAACGTTTGTGATTATTCCACATCGTTTGAACTTCTCCGATTTCAGTATGACAGATGGCTATACAAAACTGTTTGTGGGGCTATAGAATCTGGACGAGTACTCAACTGTAGTCCCGCCAGAGCGCTAGATTCAAAGGTATTTTCTGAAACATATTGGCAATGGCAGCATGCCTATCTCGCGGATGCTGTTCAACAGTTTGGACTTCCAAACATATTTATTACAATTTCACCATACGAATGGACGTTTCCAAGATGTTTTTGGATTCAACAAAGAATGAATAAGACTGGAAAAGGCGCTACAACTCTTCCCACCGTCGAAACGTTACATTTCGCGCATATTATGTCGGAAATACTACGTGGTTACGTAACTGGAAAAAACAAATACTCGTGGAAAAACCATTTACTGGCAAATATCCTTGAAAAATCCTCCAATGTCCTAACATACTTCTACAGATTCGAATTTCAGAAAAGAGGTACAGTACATTGCCATTTCATTGCATGGATGGAAAACGCTGCGTCAATTGATGTGAAAAGATTCCAAGCAGATCTTCCAGAAAAGGATCGAGAGTTTGCAAAAATTGTGTTTGCTACCCAAAAAAGCAACTCCCCAGTACATGGTCTTGAAATAAACCCACAACCTAGCAGTTTGGAA
>NW_028113656.1:65000-72500 GCF_947561715.1 Ascidia mentula
TACAGGGCCTCGTTTAGAGTCCTGTATTGTTATTTTTCGTCACTACCTCCCCGCGTCGGGAATGGGTAATTTGCGCGCCTGCTGCCTTCCTTGGATGTGGTAGCCGTTTCTCAGGCTCCCTCTCCGGAATCGAACCCTGATTCCCCGTCACCCGTAAGAACCTCGGTAGGCCGATACCCTACCGACGAAAGTTGATAGGGCAGACACTTGAATGATCTGTCGCCGGTTCGAGACCGTGCGATCCGCTCAGTTATCCAGAGTCGCCAAAACGTGGCGGGCGCGACGCGAAGCCGGCCCGGTCGGTTTTTGTACTGATAAATGCGCACCCGCCGCAAGGCAGGCGCTGACCGCATGTATTAGCTCTAGATTTTGTACAGGTATCCAAGTACGATGTACGATCAAATGAACCATAACTGATTTAATGAGCCATTCGCAGTTTCACTGTACGAGAGCGCGTACTTAGACTTGCATGGCTTAATCTTTGAGACAAGCATATGACTACTGGCAGGATCAACCAGGTAGCTTCGTGTGGAGACGCAGGGCCCGCCGCCCGCTCCGACCGTCACTTTCAAGCTACGATTCTCAACGCTTGGTTCGGCCACGAACTCTGAAAACCGTCAAGGACGCGCGAAACATGGCCGGACGCGCGAAGCGCCAACCAGCTGTAACGCCGACGTGCAACTATGCCAACAACACGCACCGTAGTAGGACCCGCACCGTGGACGCCTTGGCATCGAACGAGCAGCAGCAAATCTGCTCAGCGAGCCAGTCGCCAACCGCACGCAACAAGCGACGCCGCGCGCACATTCGCACCGAGCTGCTTGCTCCCACATAGTAGGGTCAGATTTGTTCCATGTACTCTTGTGGTGATCCTCCTGGAGCAAATTCTGAGCGACGCAACAAAAGCCAGCTCTGCGAGCACGCAACTGGTAACGCCGCTTGTGTTTTTTGGGCTATTTTTGCCAAATTTTTTGAAAAAAAAAAGCGACCCCGAACGCCCATTCGGCGTCCGAGATCGCTCAAAGTGCGCCCGCGCTGCGGACAAATCGACAGATCTTGAGGCTTACTCTCAACAAATCGCAGTGAAAATACTGCTCTAGTGATTACGACACCCCGATCTTCAACTAGGTCGTTTGCGAATGATTTAGCACCACGCCTTTCGGGCAGGGGGGTGTGCCGACCGACGGGCAACTCTTGCGGCGCCCGTCGAACGTCAGCACCGGCATAGACGGCGGCCTTTCGACCGCTTACGTTGGCCGGCCGTGGGCGAGGCACAAAAGTATCGTCGCTTTCTAGGCGGGATTCTGACTTAGAGGCGTTCAGTCATAATCCCCCAGATGGTAGCTTCGCACCATTGGCTTATCAGCCAAGCACATGAACCAAATGTCTGAATCTGCGGTTCCTCTCGTACTGAGCAGAATTACTATCGCAACAACACCTCATCAGTAGGGTAAAACTAACCTGTCTCACGACGGTCTAAACCCAGCTCACGTTCCCTATTAGTGGGTGAACAATCCAACGCTTGGTGAATTCTGCTTCACAATGATAGGAAGAGCCGACATCGAAGGATCAAAAAGCAACGTCGCTATGAACGCT
The DNA here is from genome assembly GCF_947561715.1 of Ascidia mentula. Classification (NCBI taxonomy): domain Eukaryota; kingdom Metazoa; phylum Chordata; class Ascidiacea; order Phlebobranchia; family Ascidiidae; genus Ascidia; species Ascidia mentula. The sequence continues at coordinate 66,597 of NW_028113656.1, forward strand.
TGGCTGCCACAAGCCAGTTATTAAATGAGACCTCACGTGAATAATCGTTAGTCTTAATTATGATTCTTAATGATCAATGATCTATAGAACTACTTATAATAACGTTTCCGACACTTTTTTTGATTCGAACATTTGCGCAACCTAATATTACCATAGTCCCTTATTATAGTTCAAGAACGAGTCTTCGTACCACGCCCGGGTTTTACACATAGGAATGTCAAAATTTACTGCCGGCTGTTTGAAACAATAGCTGGGCTGCGCTGCGCTGCGCTAGGGCACTCCACGTTCGAAATGTTTACAATTGCACTTTTGATGGTGTATTGTGTTGTGACCAAGGTGGTTACTTGCCACAAGCCTTGGCAGAGCTGTCGCATTTCATTTAAAACATCGGGTGAGCAAAAGCGCGCAGCCAGCCCGCGGGATTTTTATCAGGGCCGCGAGGATTGTGCAAAGCCCTTCATGTAACATTGTGAAAAAATATTTTTTACAGATGTAAACTCGATGCTGTTTTGTGACCATGTTGGTCACTTACCACACGCCTTGGCAGAGCTGTCGCATTTCATTTAAAACATCGGGTGTGCAAAAGCGCGCAGCCAGCCCGCGGGATTTTTATCAGGGCCGCGAGGATTGTGCAGAGCCCTTCATGTAACATTGTGAAAAAATATTTTTTACAGATGTAAACTCGATGCTGTTTTGTGACCATGTTGGTCACTTACCACACGCCTTGGCAGAGCTGTCGCATTTCATTTAAAACATCGGGTGTGCAAAAGCGCGCAGCCAGCCCGCGGGATTTTTATCAGGGTCGCGAGAATTGTGCAGAGCCCTTCATGTAACATTGTGAAAAAAATAATTTTTGCAGATGTAAACTCGATGCTGTTTTGTGACCATGTTGGTCACTTACCACACGCCTTGGCAGAGCTGTCGCATTTCATTTAAAACATCGGGTATGCAAAAGCGCGCAGCCAGCCCGCGGGATTTTTATCAGGGCCGCGAGAATTGTGCAGAGCCCTTCATGTAACATTGTGAAAAAATAATTTTTACAGATGTAAACTCGATGCTGTTTTGTGACCATGTTGGTCACTTACCACACGCCTTGGCAGAGCTGTCGCATTTCATTTGAAACATCGGGTGAGCAAAAGCGCGCAGCCAGCCCGCGGGATTTTCATCAGGGCCGCGAGGATTGTGCAGAGCCCTTCATGTAACATTGTGAAAAAAATAATTTTTGCAGATGTAAACTCGATTCTGTTTTGTGACCATGTTGGTCACTTACCACACACCTTGGCAGAGCTGTCGCATTTCATTTCAAACATGGGATATGCAAAAGCGCCCAGCCAACCTCCAAAATTTTTGTCAGGGCTGCGAGGATTGTGCAGAGCACTTTAGGTAACAATGTGCAAAAAATAAATTTGACAGGTGTAAACTCGATGCTGGTGTGCGTTGGTTCGTTTCTCGTGGCTTGCCCCGCGCTTTCGCATCATTTTTTTACGCATCACCGATCAGGTTTTGTGATCGTTGATGCGTAACATTTTTCGTGCCCTGTGTGTTTTTATTTCGCACCCTGTGTAACATTCCAGCGCTGATTTTACAGGAATGTGATTGACAACTTTCCCTATATAATCACGGTTGTTCTCTCTCAGAGCCAGTCTTAATTAATACGTGCTGTTGGATCATGCTGTTGAAAAATATAGCAGTTAGATTTTTGTTGCAGAAACCTTAGGGCTGAAATAATTGAGTAAATAATATTTGTAAATTTTGCAGTGATTTTGAATTAGGAAAGGTACGCTGAGTTGTTTAAACGTCTAAAAGAATAACAATATTTTTTTTGGTTGCTATGTTTGAGTCGATAAGTCACAAAATATATTGTTTATTGTATGTTTTGTACCTGTTGGTGGCAAAAAAACAAGATTGTTCCGAATTTTCTTTATAGACATGGAATCTTCGCCGAAGAAAAGTGGGAAAGGTGTGATGTATTATTATCATTTCCCAAAAGGTATGTAAAGTGTTTTATTGTTTAATATGAGTGAAAAAGTAATTCTGTTTGTGTCTTAGATTTTCTGAAACCATACGGTTTGGCCACGGACGTAGAACACTTGGACGACGAGAATCACTTTCGCAATAAATTGAAGGTTTTTACATGCGAGTGGCTACAGAGGCCTCGGGTGGCAATATCTGAATTTGCCGAAACGATGGATAAAAATTGGAACAGAATAGAACAGGATGTGGGACCGCTTGCTGAAAATGATTGTGTAAAATCGTTTAGCCACTTTGTTCAAAAATTGAACGATTTATGCGAGCCATTCAGGAAGCACGTTGGAGGCAATGAAGGTTTGTCTTGCTCCGAAAGTGAGGCAAAAGCGAAACTCCTGAGTTTAAAGCAAGCAATAAGCGAGATGGAGGAGATAGACGAATTTTATTTGCATAAAATGACCCACGTTGGTGCCTCCATGTACCTCTTGGGGATTCACCTTCATGTAATGAAGTACATTTTTTCAAATATGGAGGATGTGGGTAGCAATTGCGGTGGTGATTTACTCGATGCCTTTAAAAAAGAAAAGAATTTCCAGTCCTACAGTGAAGCCATTATTGGCACGCGCACTCAAAACGTGACGCAAGGCACAACAAAGCGAGTGAGGCGTTCATTCGAGGAAATAATTTCCCTAAAAAGAAAAGATTTAGCCAACGGCTGTGGGCCTTCAAGCAGTGGTACCTGTGAGGAACAAGGTAAAAAAGAGAAACGAATTGATGAAATCAAAGAGGCGAAGAAGAATAAAACACTGCGGAAAAAGCAAAAAAGAAGAACAGAAAATAAGTAAGAAGAAAGCTGCGGAAATGATGATTTTTTGTATTTCCGCATTTCTTTTCTTTCAATATAGCTGCGTCCGTTTTTGCTTGTGCGATGAACCGTTATGTTTTTCTGAAGTAGTCTTTTGTTGTGACATGATCACTGCGTTTCGTAGTTTTTTCTCGTAAACATCTTTGTCTTTGTGTGAAAGTTAATCTTATTTGGAACGTTAATAGTTCAACTTCTCGTTTCATATAATCTTGTTTACAAGCTCTTTTTTTGAGTGTTACGCAGCGTTCATCGAATGATTGCTTAATCATTGCCCTACTTTGACAGGCTAGTATTGTTGAAATAATTGGATATTTAGGATTTTCTCAAGAGAGTTGTTTCATTGTTGTTAATCGTGTTGAAGAAAATGGCGAATGCTGAAATACATTGGGATCGTTACGATCAAGCTTGTGTCCTTGTTGATCCCGACGTAAGTCAAATCAGCTTTCGTTGTTGTTTGTGTTTTTTAAGGTTTCTGTGTTTAATTGTAAGTTTGTTTGTATTTTTGGCAGGTGGAGGAAAAACGTTTAAGAAAACAGAATGATGATAAAGAGCGTCTGCGACGCTTTGGGGAGCGTGGAGATCTATATTTTGGTGAAATGGACATTCCAGCAGAAGATACGAATTCGAAACGGCTTGCTGTGGGGTCTTCTTTGGAAAGGTGGATAGTGGATTCGTCTTGGTCTTACTGTGCGCGTTGTTTTTCGGTAAACACGTGTAACATCAGTCCCGGGTTTAGGCGTCCTCATTTTTCCACATTGAAGACTTGCCAATGTAGTGGAAATTACACTGTTCCTCGAATTGCTGATTGGCCCCAAGAGTTGAAGGGTCTAACCTCTGGCGACCAATCAATTCTGGCATTTTTCGCGTTGCACGTGAATTCCACTCAGCGATTACAGCACGGTTATCGTTACAAAGACCGTGGGGTTGCTGTAACTCTGATACAGAGATCTGTACTTGAACGAATTCACTCTGTAGAAGACGAACAGAGGCGGAGCAGGCTGTTGACAGCTTATCATTATCTTGTCAACGATGGAAGAAGTGCGTATGGTGACTTCGTCAGGCAACGAGAGGAAGGTTTATTGAGATCGCGAATCCCGTTTTATAACCTTTTTGATGTGGGTACTTTTTTGCATATGTATAAATGGACAGTAACAAATGCGTTAATTTTTTCAGATTTCGTTCATTGAATCTGCCATTTGGCCAATATTGTATCCGTACAAAATATTTTGTGAATCAGCAATTTCGGGCGGAGAGAGTACAAAACGAGCCTACATGTACAAGATCTTGTCGAACGTTTGTGATTATTCCACATCGTTTGAACTTCTCCGATTTCAGTATGACAGATGGCTATACAAAACTGTTTGTGGGGCTATAGAATCTGGACGAGTACTCAACTGTAGTCCCGCCAGAGCGCTAGATTCAAAGGTATTTTCTGAAACATATTGGCAATGGCAGCATGCCTATCTCGCGGATGCTGTTCAACAGTTTGGACTTCCAAACATGTTTATTACAATTTCACCATACGAATGGACGTTTCCAAGATGTTTTTGGATTCAACAAAGAATGAATAAGACTGGAAAAGGCGCTACAACTCTTCCCACCGTCGAAACGTTACATTTCGCGCATATTATGTCGGAAATACTACGTGGTTACGTAACTGGAAAAAACAAATACTCGTGGAAAAACCATTTACTGGCAAATATCCTTGAAAAATCCTCCAATGTCCTAACATACTTCTACAGATTCGAATTTCAGAAAAGAGGTACAGTACATTGCCATTTCATTGCATGGATGGAAAACGCTGCGTCAATTGATGTGAAAAGATTCCAAGCAGATCTTCCAGAAAAGGATCGAGAGTTTGCAAAAATTGTGTTTGCTACCCAAAAAAGCAACTCCCCAGTACATGGTCTTGAAATAAACCCACAACCTAGCAGTTTGGAAACGCACGACGGACAGACGATATTACGTTTGCACCGAAGCGCTGCAGCACATTCACTGAATCTGAGAATATACGCAGATACAATAGTGACAGCATTAAAATGCAGCATGGACATTCAATTTAGCAATCAAAGTGCAATGTTGCTGAATTATGTTGCAGGTTATGTATCGAAAAATCAGGATTTTCCAATACAACTACAAGAATTATCCCGTGATGTGCAAGGCCGCGATGTTGCTTTTCAATATCTGAGCAAAGTTTCTCCAACGGAACCTGAAATGGTGCTTGCTCTGTCCAATATCAAATTTGCGCATACGCCTTCTCCAACAAAACGAGTTCTTCTTCCGCGTATAGGGAACGTTGGGCAAGACCACGCTATTAAAATGTATCAAAAGCGTCCACAAGATGCATCGAACTTATCCTTTTACGAGTTTCTACATGAGTACACTTGGGATCGACAAAGTGTGCGCCCACGATGCCACAGTCATATCCCCATTCTAGTTGGAGTGAAAACTTTAAGTTTATTAAATGATGAATATTTTTTCCAAGACTCTCTACTTCACTGCCCGTTCAGGAAGGTTGAAGATTTGCAACCCGACTACATTTCTACAATTCCTTGTGACCTAAAGAATTTTTCATTTGCTGTGAAAAATCGACGAGCCTTTTGGTGTGATGAAGCCAGAGTCAGAAATTTGTCAAAGTTTCGCGGAAACAGAAACTATTACACCAATACTGTTGCTTCTTATGTGCGCAGTTATTGGGATCTGTGGCACCTCTGGAAACGTGGCGAAATTTCCAGTGAGTTACTGGAAAATCCAAGTAATGCAAGCATTACAATTCCAAAGCTCACAGTCAACCAAGAGACATTTGTATCAGAAGCGTTGGCACATGTTTACGATAAAATTCATGAAGAACCGTTTTTTCTGCTGTGCGGGCCACATGGGACTGGAAAGACACTCTGCATTAAAACTGTGATTTCACGCGCCCTACAACGCGACATGCGAGTTTGCGTTGCGACGCCAACTGGAATGCTCTCTGCAAGTTACAAAAGTGAGTTTGGAAAGAAAATCGCAAGTAACACAGTGCATTCACTTTTTTCTATTCCTGTTAACAAAGACCAAAATTACCAGACCAA
>NW_028113657.1:47500-52500 GCF_947561715.1 Ascidia mentula
AAGGACGCAGCTAGCTGCGTGAATTAATGTGAATTGCAGGACACATTGAGCATCGACGTTCTGAACGCAAATTGCGGCACCGGGTCAATCCCGGCGCCACGCCCGCCTCAGGGTCGCGTTGTAACGTTCCCGCGCGGCGACGCGTCGGGCCGGTGCGGTGTCGGCCGTTGCCACGGTCGTCCCGCCCAGGACAGCACGAACGCAGTGTCAGCGCGCGAAACCGAACGCGGCGTGCGTCTCGTTACGAGTCGGCCTCGAAGAGGATCCCGGCCCGGAGCAGCACGGCTCGCGTTCGGGCGCGGCGCTCGCACGAGCTTCGGTGGCGCGCGCGTGTCTCTCGCAAACGAGGCACTGGATTATCGGCCTGAGGTCGGACGAGGCTACCCGCTGAATTTAAGCATATTACTAAGCGGAGGAAAAGAAACTAACGAGGATTCCCCCAGTAACGGCGAGTGAAGTGGGAAGTGCCCATCGCCGAATCCGCGCGCCTCTGCGGCGCGTGGAATTGTGGCGTAAGGAATTCGCTGCGCGTACGTCGTTCGCCGCCCGCGTCCTTCTGATCGAGGCCTCGTCCCGGTGCGGGTGTCAGGCCCATGGTGGCGGCGAGGGCGCGCGCTCTGCGTCTTCCCAGAGTCGGGTTGTTTGGGAATGCAGCCCAAAGCGGGTGGTAAACTCCATCTAAGGCTAAATACTGTCGCGAGACCGATAGCGAACAAGTACCGTGAGGGAAAGTTGAAAAGCACTTTGAAGAGAGAGTTAAAGAGTACGTGAAACCGTCGAGAGGCAAACGGGAGGGCCTGTCGAGTCGCGCGACGCTTTCAGCTGAAGCCGAGCGGAGCGTGTGGGCGTGCGGAGCCTTGCGGCCCGTCGTTCGCGCTGTCCTCCGAGCAGCTCCAGCGCACTAGCGCCGTGCGAAGGCCGCGACCGTCTGGGAGGCGGCGAGAAGGCCGCGCGCAAGGTAGCCCGCCCCCGGGTGGGTGTTATAGGCGCGCGGACACGTCGGCCCGTCGCCCGGGCGAGGAGGGATCGCCGCGTCTGCCCTTCGTGGGCCGGGCGTCCCGTCCGAGCCGGTGCGTCGCCGGTTGGGGACTGTGCTCAGTGCCCAGTTGCGGCGTGTCGGTTGCGGGTGGGCAGCGCCGCGCGAGACGCACGGGGTCCGCGGCTAACGTCAGCCACCTTCCCGACCCGTCTTGAAACACGGACCAAGGAGTCTAACGTGCGCGCGAGCCACGGGGCAGTGCGAAACCCATGGGCGCAGTGAAAGTGAATGTCGGCGCGGTCCGGCGGAGGTGAGATGCCGTCTCTCTGGACGGCCGCATCACCGGCCGATCTCGTCCGCTCTGCCGGAGAGGTCGAGCGAGAGCGTGCGCGTTGGGACCCGAAAGATGGTGAACTATGCCTGAGGAGGTTGAAGCCAGAGGAAACTCTGGTGGAGGACCGTAGCGATTCTGACGTGCAAATCGATCGTCAAATTTGGGTATAGGGGCGAAAGACTAATCGAACCATCTAGTAGCTGGTTCCCTCCGAAGTTTCCCTCAGGATAGCTGGCGCTCGGTGGTCGCAGTTTTATCTGGTAAAGCGAATGATTAGAGGCCTTGGGGACGAAACGTCCTCAACCTATTCTCAAACTTTAAATTGGTAAGAAGCCCGGCTCGCTCGGCTGGAGGCGGGCATGGAATGCGAGTGCCAAGTGGGCCACTCTTGGTAAGCAGGACTGGCGATGCGGGATGAACCGAACGCCCGGTTAAGGCGCCCGACGCGACGCTCATGAGAGCCCACAAAAGGTGTTGGTTGATCTAGACAGCAGGACGGTGGCCATGGAAGTCGGAATCCGCTAAGGAGTGTGTAACAACTCACCTGCCGAATCAATCAGCCCTGAAAATGGATGGCGCTGGAGCGTCGGGCCTATACCGGGCCGTCGCGGCGGTGCGAGCACGCCGGTGCGCTACGCTGCGACGAGTAGGAGGGCCGCGGCGGCGGGCGTCGAAGCTCAGGGCGCGAGCCCGGGTGGAGCAGCCGCCGGTGCAGATCTTGGTGGTAGTAGCAAATATTCAAATGAGAACTTTGAAGGCCGAAGTGGAGAAGGGTTCCATGTGAACAGCAGTTGAACATGGGTCAGTCGACCCTAAGGGATAGGCGAATGCCGTTCTGAAGCGGGGCGATGCTCGTCGTTGCCCCGGCGGACCGAAAGGCAATCGGGTTAATATTCCCGAACCTCGACACGGAGATCGGCGCTCCGGCGCCTGGCGCGGCAACGCAAGCGAACTCGGAAACGTCGGCGTGGGCCCCGGGGAGAGTTCTCTTTTCTTGGTAAGGGGCGGCGACCCTGGAATCGGTTTGCCCGGAGATAGGGACCTGGGCCCCGCAAAGCACCACGTCTCTTGTGGTGTCCGGTGCGCCCGCGTCGGCCCGTGAAAATCCGAGGGAGTTGGTGTAAGTTTCGTGCGAGGTCGTACCCATATCCGCAGCAGGTCTCCGAGGTGAACAGCCTCTGGCCGATAGAACAATGTAGGTAAGGGAAGTCGGCAAACTAGATCCGTAACTTCGGGAAAAGGATTGGCTCTAAGGGCTGGGCCGGTCGGGCTGTGGCAGGAAGCGGGCGACGGGACTGTACCGGACTGGGCGAACGGCCTGCCTTCTCCGGAGGGCGGGTCGTGAGCCTGGACCTGTGTCGGTCTCTGGCCGTGGAGTGCCGCAGCTACGCGGGTCTCGCGGCTCGCTTCGGCCGGCGTCGAACAGCCAACTTAGAACTGGTGCGGACCGGGGGAATCCGACTGTTTAATTAAAACAAAGCATTGCGATGGCCGCCACCTGGTGTTGACGCAATGTGATTTCTGCCCAGTGCTCTGAATGTCAAAGTGAAGAAATTCAACCAAGCGCGGGTAAACGGCGGGAGTAACTATGACTCTGCCTGAGCACTGCCTCTCTTTGTCATAGTTCTCCTTACCGCCTTCGGGTGGTAGCGTGATGACCGCGCCTCCTCGTGGTGCGTGCTGGATAAGTAACCTGCCCGTGCAAGAGTGTGCCGTTCTTGCCACTTTGCCGGGTCCAGGTGAAAAACTAAACGCGGTCACCAGCGGTTGACTGCTGGAGGATGCCACCCCTACGGGATCGGAGGGGAGGTGGTAGCGGCTAACTTGTTAGCTAAAGTGTCAGCAAACCCTCCGCGAAATCATGAGACCAAGAGTTACAAAAAAAATAAAATGAGTAAAGGGGGCAACCAAGCTAGTTGCGCTGGTGGTTCCCATCTTGGTGATATTGGGCAGGGGGTAGGACCCTCGGTAGACTGCCCTGATTGTGGCCGCCCGTTTGCCACCCTCCGTGGCTTGGGCGTGCATCGAAGGAGAACTCATGGGAATGTATTCCATCGGGAATCAATTCCAGTTAAGAAAAAGGCTAGGTGGTGCGCCGAGGAGCTGTACATTCTCGCTAGAGAAGATGCAGCCCTGAGGGCACGCAAGGAAAAAGATCTTGTTCGAAAGTTGTCCCGCGTGTTGCCGGAGCGCTCAGCGGAAGCGATCAAGAGCTGTCGCAATAAGAATCAGCGATATAAGATTGTTCTGGAAGAGGAAATCGCAAAACTTTCTTGCGAACCTCATGCGGGTGATAGTGATGGTAGTAGAGTTGGACTTGGAGTAGGTGAAGGAGATCAACAAACCGGTCCGAATCGGGATGCTTGGCATGCATCATTGGACAGTGTCGTTGACTGGCGTGAAGAAATCGCTGGTGCGCTGAAAGGGAGTGAGTGCCTTGCCATTTTTGGTCAAAATCTCACAGCCCCGGAAGTTGTTCCCTCCGATATCCAAACGCTAATCGACGGTGACTACAACCAGTGGATTCCCGAGCCAAGGAGTAGAGTTAGGGAGCGTAAGCCTCCTGCCTTGCTTCGCGGCTCAGGTAAGAAGCTGAGGCGACAGCAATACGCTCTTTTGCAGCGCCTATATCGCCGGAATCGTTCGGCGGCCGTTCGATCGGTCTTGACTGGTGATTGGGAAGGACAGTCGGTTCCTCCTCGGGTGGAATGGCTTCGGCCATTCTGGCAAGCTATATTTGGGAAGGATTCCTTACCAGATTGTAGGAAGGTCAGTCCGGTGCAACCTCCGCAATGGGATATTTTGGCTCCTGTCAAGGAAGCTGAGGTAATGACATTGATTAGATCCATGAGGAGGTCAGCACCAGGCCCCGACCAGCTGTCTGTAAGGGAGCTTAAGGCACTGAAAACTGCTGATGTAGTGGACCGCTTCAACCTTTGGTTGTGGGCGGGATGCACACCAGGCAGAATTCAGAAGGCCCGCACGATCTTCGTTCCCAAAGTAGCGACCCCGAGCGAGCCGGCGGAGTTCAGACCGATCACTATTGCCAGCGTGCTTCTCAGGTGCTTTCACAAGCTCCTGTCAGCACGGATGAGCAAACTTTTGCCGATCAGTGATCGACAGAAGGGTTTTAAGAACGAGGACGGTGTAGGTGCCAACATTATGTTGTTGAAAGGTGCGATTGCTGAAGCCAAACAACGAATGATGCCGCTCCATGTGGCGTTCATTGATGTTGCCAAGGCTTTCGATTCGGTGTCCCATGACAGTATTCCACTGGCCTTGGGACGACTGGGCGTGCCCGAACCCTTTCTAGACTACATCCGGGGAATGTACCGTAGTGCGTCCACGGTCCTGCAGTCGGGAGGGTCACAAAGTGGCACAATCCCAGTGCATCGGGGCGTAAGGCAGGGTGACCCGATGTCCGGGCTTCTGTTTAACGCTGTGGTTGACTGGGCTTTGGCCCAATTAGACACTCAAATGGGGTTTACCCTCGAAGGAGGGGTAAAGGTGTGCCATCTCGCGTTCGCTGACGACCTTGCCATTGTGTCTTCCACCCCGCGTGGGCTGCAGTTGCAGCTCGATGCGGTGGTGGACCACCTTGGGAGATCCGGGCTTAACGTGAACCCCAAGAAGAGTGTCTGCCTCCACATTATTGTTGACGGCAAGAGAAAGCGGTGGTTGGTTGAC
>NW_028113657.1:70000-72500 GCF_947561715.1 Ascidia mentula
GTGTCGGCGGCGGCCGGGACGTTTACTTTGAAAAAATTAGAGTGTTCAAAGCAGGCGCTTCGCCTGAATAATGGTGCATGGAATAATGGAATAGGACCTCGGTTCTATTTTGTTGGTTTTCGGAGCGCGAGGTAATGATTAAGAGGGACGGACGGGGGCATTCGTACTGTGCCGTTAGAGGTGAAATTCTTGGATCGGCGCAAGACGAACGACTGCGAAAGCATTTGCCAAGAATGTTTTCTTTAATCAAGAGCGAAAGTCAGAGGTTCGAAGACGATCAGATACCGTCCTAGTTCTGACTATAAACGATGCCAACCAGCGATCGGGGGGCGTTACTTTGACGACCCCTCCGGCAGCTTGCGGGAAACCAAAGTCTTTGGGTTCCGGGGGGAAGTATGGTTGCAAAGCTGAAACTTAAAGGAATTGACGGAAGGGCACCACCAGGCGTGGAGCCTGCGGCTTAATTTGACTCAACACGGGGAATCTCACCCGGCCCGGACACAGTGAGGATTGACAGATTGAGAGCTCTTTCTTGATTCTGTGGGTGGTGGTGCATGGCCGTTCTTAGTTGGTGGAGCGATTTGTCTGGTTAATTCCGATAACGAACGAGACTCTGGCTTGCTAACTAGTTACGCGACCCTATCGGTCGGCGTTGAACTTCTTAGAGGACTAGTGGCGCTTAGCCACACGAGATTGAGCAATAACAGGTCTGTGATGCCCTTAGATGTTCGGGGGCCGCACGCGCGCTACACTGACCGGATCAGCGTGTCGCCGCCTAGGCCGGAAGGTCCGGGTAACCCGCTGAACCCCGGTCGTGCTAGGGATAGGGAATTGCAATTGTTTCCCTTGAACGAGGAATGCCCAGTAAGCGCGAGTCATCATCAGCTCGCGTTGATTACGTCCCTGCCCTTTGTACACACCGCCCGTCGCTACTACCGATTGAATGGTTTAGTGAGGTCCTCCGATTGGACCTGGCGCGTTCGGCAACGGCCGCGCCGGCGTCCGAGAAGACGATCTAACTTGATCATTTAGAGGAAGTAAAAGTCGTAACAAGGTTTCCGTAGGTGAACCTGCGGAAGGATCATTACCGGCCGATCGCCGATCGAGTGGTCGTGCGTTCGACAGGTGGAGAAGGCTCCGTATCTTGGCGGCCGCGCACGCCCTTCGTCGCTGTTGAGGCGCACGCGATTGCACTTCGGTCACCCTGTTTCGTTCTGCGCCGAGTGCCGTGGCCATGTGCCAGGCTGGCTTCATGCGTCGCCTACGGCTGGCGACCGCTCGGCCACCGCTTTTTCGACTGTGCAATCCGGCTGGGTCGCGCTTGTCCAACTGACGAAGTCACGGAGGGCTCTTGGCGGTGGATCACTCGGCTCGCGAGTCGATGAAGGACGCAGCTAGCTGCGTGAATTAATGTGAATTGCAGGACACATTGAGCATCGACGTTCTGAACGCAAATTGCGGCACCGGGTCAATCCCGGCGCCACGCCCGCCTCAGGGTCGCGTTGTAACGTTCCCGCGCGGCGACGCGTCGGGCCGGTGCGGTGTCGGCCGTTGCCACGGTCGTCCCCGCCCAGGACAGCACGAACGCAGTGTCAGCGCGCGAAACCGAACGCGGCGTGCGTCTCGTTACGAGTCGGCCTCGAAGAGGATCCCGGCCCGGAGCAGCACGGCTCGCGTTCGGGCGCGGCGCTCGCACGAGCTTCGGTGGCGCGCGCGTGTCTCTCGCAAACGAGGCACTGGATTATCGGCCTGAGGTCGGACGAGGCTACCCGCTGAATTTAAGCATATTACTAAGCGGAGGAAAAGAAACTAACGAGGATTCCCCCAGTAACGGCGAGTGAAGTGGGAAGTGCCCATCGCCGAATCCGCGCGCCTCTGCGGCGCGTGGAATTGTGGCGTAAGGAATTCGCTGCGCGTACGTCGTTCGCCGCCCGCGTCCTTCTGATCGAGGCCTCGTCCCGGTGCGGGTGTCAGGCCCATGGTGGCGGCGAGGGCGCGCGCTCTGCGTCTTCCCAGAGTCGGGTTGTTTGGGAATGCAGCCCAAAGCGGGTGGTAAACTCCATCTAAGGCTAAATACTGTCGCGAGACCGATAGCGAACAAGTACCGTGAGGGAAAGTTGAAAAGCACTTTGAAGAGAGAGTTAAAGAGTACGTGAAACCGTCGAGAGGCAAACGGGAGGGCCTGTCGAGTCGCGCGACGCTTTCAGCTGAAGCCGAGCGGAGCGTGTGGGCGTGCGGAGCCTTGCGGCCCGTCGTTCGCGCTGTCCTCCGAGCAGCTCCAGCGCACTAGCGCCGTGCGAAGGCCGCGACCGTCTGGGAGGCGGCGAGAAGGCCGCGCGCAAGGTAGCCCGCCCCCGGGTGGGTGTTATAGGCGCGCGGACACGTCGGCCCGTCGCCCGGGCGAGGAGGGATCGCCGCGTCTGCCCTTCGTGGGCCGGGCGTCCCCGTCCGAGCCGGTGCGTCGCCGGTTGGGGACTGTGCTCAGTGCCCAGTTGCGGCG
>NW_028113658.1:22500-30000 GCF_947561715.1 Ascidia mentula
ATAAATATGTTTGGAAGTCCAAACTGTTGAACAGCATCCGCGAGATAGGCATGCTGCCATTGCCAATATGTTTCAGAAAATACCTTTGAATCTAGCGCTCTGGCGGGACTACAGTTGAGTACTCGTCCAGATTCTATAGCCCCACAAACAGTTTTGTATAGCCATCTGTCATACTGAAATCGGAGAAGTTCAAACGATGTGGAATAATCACAAACGTTCGACAAGATCTTGTACATGTAGGCTCGTTTTGTACTCTCTCCGCCCGAAATTGCTGATTCACAAAATATTTTGTACGGATACAATATTGGCCAAATGGCAGATTCAATGAACGAAATCTGAAAAAATTAACGCATTTGTTACTGTCCATTTATACATATGCAAAAAAGTACCCACATCAAAAAGGTTATAAAACGGGATTCGCGATCTCAATAAACCTTCCTCTCGTTGCCTGACGAAGTCACCATACGCACTTCTTCCATCGTTGACAAGATAATGATAAGCTGTCAACAGCCTGCTCCGCCTCTGTTCGTCTTCTACAGAGTGAATTCGTTCAAGTACAGATCTCTGTATCAGAGTTACAGCAACCCCACGGTCTTTGTAACGATAACCGTGCTGTAATCGCTGAGTGGAATTCACGTGCAACGCGAAAAATGCCAGAATTGATTGGTCGCCAGAGGTTAGACCCTTCAACTCTTGGGGCCAATCAGCAATTCGAGGAACAGTGTAATTTCCACTACATTGGCAAGTCTTCAATGTGGAAAAATGAGGACGCCTAAACCCGGGACTGATGTTACACGTGTTTACCGAAAAACAACGCGCACAGTAAGACCAAGACGAATCCACTATCCACCTTTCCAAAGAAGACCCCACAGCAAGCCGTTTCGAATTCGTATCTTCTGCTGGAATGTCCATTTCACCAAAATATAGATCTCCACGCTCCCCAAAGCGTCGCAGACGCTCTTTATCATCATTCTGTTTTCTTAAACGTTTTTCCTCCACCTGCCAAAAATACAAACAAACTTACAATTAAACACAGAAACCTTAAAAAACACAAACAACAACGAAAGCTGATTTGACTTACGTCGGGATCAACAAGGACACAAGCTTGATCGTAACGATCCCAATGTATTTCAGCATTCGCCATTTTCTTCAACACGATTAACAACAATGAAACAACTCTCTTGAGAAAATCCTAAATATCCAATTATTTCAACAATACTAGCCTGTCAAAGTAGGGCAATGATTAAGCAATCATTCGATTAACGCTGCGTAACACACAAAAAAAGAGCTTGTAAACAAGATTATATGAAACGAGAAGTTGAACTATTAACGTTCCAAATAAGATTAACTTTCACACAAAGACAAAGATGTTTACGAGAAAAAACTACGAAACGCAGTGATCATGTCACAACAAAAGACTACTTCAGAAAAACATAACGGTTCATCGCACAAGCAAAAACGGACGCAGCTATATTGAAAGAAAAGAAATGCGGAAATACAAAAAATCATCATTTCCGCAGCTTTCTTCTTACTTATTTTCTGTTCTTCTTTTTTGCTTTTTCCGCAGTGTTTTATTCTTCTTCGCCTCTTTGATTTCATCAATTCTTTTCTCTTTTTTACCTTGTTCCTCACAGGTACCACTGCTTGAAGGCCCACAGCCGTCGGCTAAATCTTTTCTTTTTAGGGAAATTATTTCCTCGAATGAACGCCTCACTCGCTTTGTTGTGCCTTGCGTCACGTTTTGAGTGCGCGTGCCAATAATGGCTTCACTGTAGGACTGGAAATTCTTTTCTTTTTTAAAGGCATCGAGTAAATCACCACCGCAATTGCTACCCACATCCTCCATATTTGAAAAAATGTACTTCATTACATGAAGGTGAATCCCCAAGAGGTACATGGAGGCACCAACGTGGGTCATTTTATGCAAATAAAATTCGTCCATCTCCTCCATCTCGCTTATTGCTTGCTTTAAACTCAGGAGTTTCGCTTTTGCCTCACTTTCGGAGCAAGACAAACCTTCATTGCCTCCAACGTGCTTCCTGAATGGCTCGCATAAATCGTTCAATTTTTGAACAAAGTGGCTAAACGATTTTACACAATCATTTTCAGCAAGCGGTCCCACATCCTGTTCTATTCTGTTCCAATTTTTATCCATCGTTTCGGCAAATTCAGATATTGCCACCCGAGGCCTCTGTAGCCACTCGCATGTAAAAACCTTCAATTTATTGCGAAAGTGATTCTCGTCGTCCAAGTGTTCTACGTCCGTGGCCAAACCGTATGGTTTCAGAAAATCTAAGACACAAACAGTATTACTTTTTCACTCATATTAAACAATAAAACACTTTACATACCTTTTGGGAAATGATAATAATACATCACACCTTTCCCACTTTTCTTCGGCGAAGATTCCATGTCTATAAAGAAAATTCGGAACAATCTTGTTTTTTTGCCACCAACAGGTACAAAACATACAATAAACAATATATTTTGTGACTTATCGACTCAAACATAGCAACCAAAAAAAATATTGTTATTCTTTTAGACGTTTAAACAACTCAGCGTACCTTTTCTAATTCAAAATCACTGCAAAATTTACAAATATTATTTACTCAATTACTTCAGCCCTAAGGTTTCTGCAACAAAAATCTAACTGCTATATTTTTCAACAGCATGATCCAACAGCACGTATTAATTAAGACTGGCTCTGAGAGAGAACAACCGTGATTATATAGGGAAAGTTGTCAATCACATTCCTGTAAAATCAGCGCTGGAATGTTACACAGGGTGCGAAATAAAAACACACAGGGCACGAAAAATGTTACGCATCAACGATCACAAAACCTGATCGGTGATGCGTAAAAAAATAATGCGAAAGCGCGCGGCAAGCCACGAGAAACGAACCAACGCACACCAGCATCGAGTTTACACCTGTCAAATTTATTTTTTGCACATTGTTACCTAAAGTGCTCTGCACAATCCTCGCCCTGACAAAAATTTTGGAGGTTGGCTGGGCGCTTTTGCATATCCCATGTTTGAAATGAAATGCGACAGCTCTGCCAAGGTGTGTGGTAAGTGACCAACATGGTCACAAAACAGCATCGAGTTTACATCTGTAAAAATTATTTTTTTCACAATGTTACACGAAGGGCTCTGCACAATCCTCGCGGCCCTGATAAAAATCCCGCGGGCTGGCTGCTCGCTTTTGCATACCCGATGTTTTAAATGAAATGCAACAGCTCTGCCAAGGCGTGTGGTAAGTGACCAACATGGTCACAAAACAGCATCGAGTTTACATCTGTAAAAATTATTTTTTTCACAATGTTACATGAAGGGCTCTGCACAATTCTCGCGGCCCTGATAAAAATCCCGCGGGCTGGCTGCGCGCTTTTGCATACCCGATGTTTTAAATGAAATGCAACAGCTCTGCCAAGGCGTGTGGTAAGTGACCAACATGGTCACAAAACAGCATCGAGTTTACATCTGTAAAAATTATTTTTTTCACAATGTTACATGAAGGGCTCTGCACAATTCTCGCGGCCCTGATAAAAATCCCGCGGGCTGGCTGCGCGCTTTTGCATACCCGATGTTTTAAATGAAATGCGACAGCTCTGCCAAGGCGTGTGGTAAGTGACCAACATGGTCACAAAACAGCATCGAGTTTACATCTGTAAAAATTATTTTTTTCACAATGTTACATGAAGGGCTCTGCACAATTCTCGCGGCCCTGATAAAAATCCCGCGGGCTGGCTGCGCGCTTTTGCACACCCGATGTTTTAAATGAAATGCGACAGCTCTGCCAAGGCGTGTGGTAAGTGACCAACATGGTCACAAAACAGCATCGAGTTTACATCTGTAAAAATTATTTTTTTCGCAATGTTACATGAAGGGCTCTGCACAATCCTCGCGGCCCTGATAAAAATCCCGCGGGCTGGCTGCTCGCTTTTGCATACCCGATGTTTTAAATGAAATGCGACAGCTCTGCCAAGGCGTGTGGTAAGTGACCAACATGGTCACAAAACAGCATCGAGTTTACATCTGTAAAAATTATTTTTTTCACAATGTTACATAAAGGGCTCTGCACAATTCTCGCGGCCCTGATAAAAATCCCGCGGGCTGGCTGCGCGCTTTTGCATACCCGATGTTTTAAATGAAATGCGACAGCTCTGCCAAGGCGTGTGGTAAGTGACCAACATGGTCACAAAACAGCATCGAGTTTACATCTGTAAAAATTATTTTTTTCACAATGTTACATGAAGGGCTCTGCACAATTCTCGCGGCCCTGATAAAAATCCCGCGGGCTGGCTGCGCGCTTTTGCACACCCGATGTTTTAAATGAAATGCGACAGCTCTGCCTAGGCGTGTGGTAAGTGACCAACATGGTCACAAAACAGC
The DNA here is from genome assembly GCF_947561715.1 of Ascidia mentula. Classification (NCBI taxonomy): domain Eukaryota; kingdom Metazoa; phylum Chordata; class Ascidiacea; order Phlebobranchia; family Ascidiidae; genus Ascidia; species Ascidia mentula. The sequence goes on from NW_028113658.1 coordinate 26,893, forward strand.
ATCGAGTTTACATCTGTAAAAAATATTTTTTCACAATGTTACATGAAGGGCTTTGCACAATCCTCGCGGCCCTGATAAAAATCCCGCGGGCTGGCTGTGCGCTTTTGCATACCCGATGTTTTAAATGAAATGCGACAGCTCTGCCAAGGCGTGTGGTAAGTGACCACCTTGGTCACAAAACAGCATCGAGTTTACATCTGTAAAAATTATTTTTTTCACAATGTTACATGAAGGGCTCTGCACAATTCTCGCGGCCCTGATAAAAATCCCGCGGGCTGGCTGCGCGCTTTTGCACACCCGATGTTTTAAATGAAATGCGACAGCTCTGCCAAGGCGTGTGGTAAGTGACCAACATGGTCACAAAACAGCATCGAGTTTACATCTGTAAAAAATATTTTTTCACAATGTTACATGAAGGGCTTTGCACAATCCTCGCGGCCCTGATAAAAATCCCGCGGGCTGGCTGCGCGCTTTTGCATACCCGATGTTTTAAATGAAATGCGACAGCTCTGCCAAGGCGTGTGGTAAGTGACCACCTTGGTCACAACACAATACACCATCAAAAGTGCAATTGTAAACATTTCGAACGTGGAGTGCCCTAGCGCAGCGCAGCCCAGCTATTGCTTCAAACAGCCGGCAGTAAATTTTGACATTCCTATGTGTAAAACCCGGGCGTGGTACGAAGACTCGTTCTTGAACTATAATAAGGGACTATGGTAATATTAGGTTGCGCAAATGTTCGAATCAAAAAAAGTGTCGGAAACGTTATTATAAGTAGTTCTATAGATCATTGATCAATAAGAATCATAATTAAGACTAACGATTATTCACGTGAGGTCTCATTTAATAACTGGCTTGTGGCAGCCAAGCGTTCATAGCGACGTTGCTTTTTGATCCTTCGATGTCGGCTCTTCCTATCATTGTGAAGCAGAATTCACCAAGCGTTGGATTGTTCACCCACTAATAGGGAACGTGAGCTGGGTTTAGACCGTCGTGAGACAGGTTAGTTTTACCCTACTGATGAGGTGTTGTTGCGATAGTAATTCTGCTCAGTACGAGAGGAACCGCAGATTCAGACATTTGGTTCATGTGCTTGGCTGATAAGCCAATGGTGCGAAGCTACCATCTGGGGGATTATGACTGAACGCCTCTAAGTCAGAATCCCGCCTAGAAAGCGACGATACTTTTGTGCCTCGCCCACGGCCGGCCAACGTAAGCGGTCGAAAGGCCGCCGTCTATGCCGGTGCTGACGTTCGACGGGCGCCGCAAGAGTTGCCCGTCGGTCGGCACACCCCCCTGCCCGAAAGGCGTGGTGCTAAATCATTCGCAAACGACCTAGTTGAAGATCGGGGTGTCGTAATCACTAGAGCAGTATTTTCACTGCGATTTGTTGAGAGTAAGCCTCAAGATCTGTCGATTTGTCCGCAGCGCGGGCGCACTTTGAGCGATCTCGGACGCCGAATGGGCGTTCGGGGTCGCTTTTTTTTTTCAAAAAATTTGGCAAAAATAGCCCAAAAAACACAAGCGGCGTTACCAGTTGCGTGCTCGCAGAGCTGGCTTTTGTTGCGTCGCTCAGAATTTGCTCCAGGAGGATCACCACAAGAGTACATGGAACAAATCTGACCCTACTATGTGGGAGCAAGCAGCTCGGTGCGAATGTGCGCGCGGCGTCGCTTGTTGCGTGCGGTTGGCGACTGGCTCGCTGAGCAGATTTGCTGCTGCTCGTTCGATGCCAAGGCGTCCACGGTGCGGGTCCTACTACGGTGCGTGTTGTTGGCATAGTTGCACGTCGGCGTTACAGCTGGTTGGCGCTTCGCGCGTCCGGCCATGTTTCGCGCGTCCTTGACGGTTTTCAGAGTTCGTGGCCGAACCAAGCGTTGAGAATCGTAGCTTGAAAGTGACGGTCGGAGCGGGCGGCGGGCCCTGCGTCTCCACACGAAGCTACCTGGTTGATCCTGCCAGTAGTCATATGCTTGTCTCAAAGATTAAGCCATGCAAGTCTAAGTACGCGCTCTCGTACAGTGAAACTGCGAATGGCTCATTAAATCAGTTATGGTTCATTTGATCGTACATCGTACTTGGATACCTGTACAAAATCTAGAGCTAATACATGCGGTCAGCGCCTGCCTTGCGGCGGGTGCGCATTTATCAGTACAAAAACCGACCGGGCCGGCTTCGCGTCGCGCCCGCCACGTTTTGGCGACTCTGGATAACTGAGCGGATCGCACGGTCTCGAACCGGCGACAGATCATTCAAGTGTCTGCCCTATCAACTTTCGTCGGTAGGGTATCGGCCTACCGAGGTTCTTACGGGTGACGGGGAATCAGGGTTCGATTCCGGAGAGGGAGCCTGAGAAACGGCTACCACATCCAAGGAAGGCAGCAGGCGCGCAAATTACCCATTCCCGACGCGGGGAGGTAGTGACGAAAAATAACAATACAGGACTCTAAACGAGGCCCTGTAATTGGAATGAGCACACTTTAAAACCTTTAGCGAGTATCCATTGGAGGGCAAGTCTGGTGCCAGCAGCCGCGGTAATTCCAGCTCCAAAAGTGTATATTTAAGTTGTTGCGGTTAAAAAGCTCGTAGTTGGACGTTGGGCGCAGGCGGCCGGTCCGTCGCAAGGCGTGCACTGGCCGCACCTGGCCCTCTCCCCCGGCGCTCCGCCGGTGCCCTTGACTGAGTGTCGGCGGCGGCCGGGACGTTTACTTTGAAAAAATTAGTGTGTTCAAAGCAGGCGCTTCGCCTGAATAATGGTGCATGGAATAATGGAATAGGACCTCGGTTCTATTTTGTTGGTTTTCGGAGCGCGAGGTAATGATTAAGAGGGACGGACGGGGGCATTCGTACTGTGCCGTTAGAGGTGAAATTCTTGGATCGGCGCAAGACGAACGACTGCGAAAGCATTTGCCAAGAATGTTTTCTTTAATCAAGAGCGAAAGTCAGAGGTTCGAAGACGATCAGATACCGTCCTAGTTCTGACTATAAACGATGCCAACCAGCGATCGGGGGGCGTTACTTTGACGACCCCTCCGGCAGCTTGCGGGAAACCAAAGTCTTTGGGTTCCGGGGGAAGTATGGTTGCAAAGCTGAAACTTAAAGGAATTG
>NW_028113658.1:50000-52500 GCF_947561715.1 Ascidia mentula
TAAGTTGTTGCGGTTAAAAAGCTCGTAGTTGGACGTTGGGCGCAGGCGGCCGGTCCGTCGCAAGGCGTGCACTGGCCGCACCTGGCCCTCTCCCCCGGCGCTCCGCCGGTGCCCTTGACTGAGTGTCGGCGGCGGCCGGGACGTTTACTTTGAAAAAATTAGAGTTTTCAAAGCAGGCGCTTCGCCTGAATAATGGTGCATGGAATAATGGAATAGGACCTCGGTTCTATTTTGTTGGTTTTCGGAGCGCGAGGTAATGATTAAGAGGGACGGACGGGGGCATTCGTACTGTGCCGTTAGAGGTGAAATTCTTGGATCGGCGCAAGACGAACGACTGCGAAAGCATTTGCCAAGAATGTTTTCTTTAATCAAGAGCGAAAGTCAGAGGTTCGAAGACGATCAGATACCGTCCTAGTTCTGACTATAAACGATGCCAACCAGCGATCGGGGGGCGTTACTTTGACGACCCCTCCGGCAGCTTGCGGGAAACCAAAGTCTTTGGGTTCCGGGGGAAGTATGGTTGCAAAGCTGAAACTTAAAGGAATTGACGGAAGGGCACCACCAGGCGTGGAGCCTGCGGCTTAATTTGACTCAACACGGGGAATCTCACCCGGCCCGGACACAGTGAGGATTGACAGATTGAGAGCTCTTTCTTGATTCTGTGGGTGGTGGTGCATGGCCGTTCTTAGTTGGTGGAGCGATTTGTCTGGTTAATTCCGATAACGAACGAGACTCTGGCTTGCTAACTAGTTACGCGACCCTATCGGTCGGCGTTGAACTTCTTAGAGGGACTAGTGGCGCTTAGCCACACGAGATTGAGCAATAACAGGTCTGTGATGCCCTTAGATGTTCGGGGCCGCACGCGCGCTACACTGACCGGATCAGCGTGTCGCCGCCTAGGCCGGAAGGTCCGGGTAACCCGCTGAACCCCGGTCGTGCTAGGGATAGGGAATTGCAATTGTTTCCCTTGAACGAGGAATGCCCAGTAAGCGCGAGTCATCAGCTCGCGTTGATTACGTCCCTGCCCTTTGTACACACCGCCCGTCGCTACTACCGATTGAATGGTTTAGTGAGGTCCTCCGATTGGACCTGGCGCGTTCGGCAACGGCCGCGCCGGCGTCCGAGAAGACGATCTAACTTGATCATTTAGAGGAAGTAAAAGTCGTAACAAGGTTTCCGTAGGTGAACCTGCGGAAGGATCATTACCGGCCGATCGCCGATCGAGTGGTCGTGCGTTCGACAGGTGGAGAAGGCTCCGTATCTTGGCGGCCGCGCACGCCCTTCGTCGCTGTTGAGGCGCACGCGATTGCACTTCGGTCACCCTGTTTCGTTCTGCGCCGAGTGCCGTGGCCATGTGCCAGGCTGGCTTCATGCGTCGCCTACGGCTGGCGACCGCTCGGCCACCGCTTTTTCGACTGTGCAATCCGGCTGGGTCGCGCTTGTCCAACTGACGAAGTCACGGAGGGCTCTTGGCGGTGGATCACTCGGCTCGCGAGTCGATGAAGGACGCAGCTAGCTGCGTGAATTAATGTGAATTGCAGGACACATTGAGCATCGACGTTCTGAACGCAAATTGCGGCACCGGGTCAATCCCGGCGCCACGCCCGCCTCAGGGTCGCGTTGTAACGTTCCCGCGCGGCGACGCGTCGGGCCGGTGCGGTGTCGGCCGTTGCCACGGTCGTCCCGCCCAGGACAGCACGAACGCAGTGTCAGCGCGCGAAACCGAACGCGGCGTGCGTCTCGTTACGAGTCGGCCTCGAAGAGGATCCCGGCCCGGAGCAGCACGGCTCGCGTTCGGGCGCGGCGCTCGCACGAGCTTCGGTGGCGCGCGCGTGTCTCTCGCAAACGAGGCACTGGATTATCGGCCTGAGGTCGGACGAGGCTACCCGCTGAATTTAAGCATATTACTAAGCGGAGGAAAAGAAACTAACGAGGATTCCCCCAGTAACGGCGAGTGAAGTGGGAAGTGCCCATCGCCGAATCCGCGCGCCTCTGCGGCGCGTGGAATTGTGGCGTAAGGAATTCGCTGCGCGTACGTCGTTCGCCGCCCGCGTCCTTCTGATCGAGGCCTCGTCCCGGTGCGGGTGTCAGGCCCATGGTGGCGGCGAGGGCGCGCGCTCTGCGTCTTCCCAGAGTCGGGTTGTTTGGGAATGCAGCCCAAAGCGGGTGGTAAACTCCATCTAAGGCTAAATACTGTCGCGAGACCGATAGCGAACAAGTACCGTGAGGGAAAGTTGAAAAGCACTTTGAAGAGAGAGTTAAAGAGTACGTGAAACCGTCGAGAGGCAAACGGGAGGGCCTGTCGAGTCGCGCGACGCTTTCAGCTGAAGCCGAGCGGAGCGTGTGGGCGTGCGGAGCCTTGCGGCCCGTCGTTCGCGCTGTCCTCCGAGCAGCTCCAGCGCACTAGCGCCGTGCGAAGGCCGCGACCGTCTGGGAGGCGGCGAGAAGGCCGCGCGCAAGGTAGCCCGCCCCCGGGTGGGTGTTATAGGCGCGCGGACAC
>NW_028113659.1:5000-10000 GCF_947561715.1 Ascidia mentula
TCGCCACGTTTCCAGAGGTGCCACAGATCCCAATAACTGCGCACATAAGAAGCAACAGTATTGGTGTAATAGTTTCTGTTTCCGCGAAACTTTGACAAATTTCTGACTCTGGCTTCATCACACCAAAAGGCTCGTCGATTTTTCACAGCAAATGAAAAATTCTTTAGGTCACAAGGAATTGTAGAAATGTAGTCGGGTTGCAAATCTTCAACCTTCCTGAACGGGCAGTGAAGTAGAGAGTCTTGGAAAAAATATTCATCATTTAATAAACTTAAAGTTTTCACTCCAACTAGAATGGGGATATGACTGTGGCATCGTGGGCGCACACTTTGTCGATCCCAAGTGTACTCATGTAGAAACTCGTAAAAGGATAAGTTCGACGCATCTTGTGGACGCTTTTGATACATTTTAATAGCGTGGTCTTGCCCAACGTTCCCTATACGCGGAAGAAGAACTCGTTTTGTTGGAGAAGGCGTATGCGCAAATTTGATATTGGACAGAGCAAGCACCATCTCAGGTTCCGTTGGAGAAACTTTGCTCAGATATTGAAAAGCAACATCGCGGCCTTGCACATCACGGGATAATTCTTGTAGTTGTATTGGAAAATCCTGATTTTTCGATACATAACCTGCAACATAATTCAGCAACATTGCACTTTGATTGCTAAATTGAATGTCCATGCTGCATTTTAATGCTGTCACTATTGTATCTGCGTATATTCTCAGATTCAGTGAATGTGCTGCAGCGCTTCGGTGCAAACGTAATATCGTCTGTCCGTCGTGCGTTTCCAAACTGCTAGGTTGTGGGTTTATTTCAAGACCATGTACTGGGGAGTTGCTTTTTTGGGTAGCAAACACAATTTTTGCAAACTCTCGATCCTTTTCTGGAAGATCTGCTTGGAATCTTTTCACATCAATTGACGCAGCGTTTTCCATCCATGCAATGAAATGGCAATGTACTGTACCTCTTTTCTGAAATTCGAATCTGTAGAAGTATGTTAGGACATTGGAGGATTTTTCAAGGATATTTGCCAGTAAATGGTTTTTCCACGAGTATTTGTTTTTTCCAGTTACGTAACCACGTAGTATTTCCGACATAATATGCGCGAAATGTAACGTTTCGACGGTGGGAAGAGTTGTAGCGCCTTTTCCAGTCTTATTCATTCTTTGTTGAATCCAAAAACATCTTGGAAACGTCCATTCGTATGGTGAAATTGTAATAAATATGTTTGGAAGTCCAAACTGTTGAACAGCATCCGCGAGATAGGCATGCTGCCATTGCCAATATGTTTCAGAAAATACCTTTGAATCTAGCGCTCTGGCGGGACTACAGTTGAGTACTCGTCCAGATTCTATAGCCCCACAAACAGTTTTGTATAGCCATCTGTCATACTGAAATCGGAGAAGTTCAAACGATGTGGAATAATCACAAACGTTCGACAAGATCTTGTACATGTAGGCTCGTTTTGTACTCTCTCCGCCCGAAATTGCTGATTCACAAAATATTTTGTACGGATACAATATTGGCCAAATGGCAGATTCAATGAACGAAATCTGAAAAAATTAACGCATTTGTTACTGTCCATTTATACATATGCAAAAAAGTACCCACATCAAAAAGGTTATAAAACGGGATTCGCGATCTCAATAAACCTTCCTCTCGTTGCCTGACGAAGTCACCATACGCACTTCTTCCATCGTTGACAAGATAATGATAAGCTGTCAACAGCCTGCTCCGCCTCTGTTCGTCTTCTACAGAGTGAATTCGTTCAAGTACAGATCTCTGTATCAGAGTTACAGCAACCCCACGGTCTTTGTAACGATAACCGTGCTGTAATCGCTGAGTGGAATTCACGTGCAACGCGAAAAATGCCAGAATTGATTGGTCGCCAGAGGTTAGACCCTTCAACTCTTGGGGCCAATCAGCAATTCGAGGAACAGTGTAATTTCCACTACATTGGCAAGTCTTCAATGTGGAAAAATGAGGACGCCTAAACCCGGGACTGATGTTACACGTGTTTACCGAAAAACAACGCGCACAGTAAGACCAAGACGAATCCACTATCCACCTTTCCAAAGAAGACCCCACAGCAAGCCGTTTCGAATTCGTATCTTCTGCTGGAATGTCCATTTCACCAAAATATAGATCTCCACGCTCCCCAAAGCGTCGCAGACGCTCTTTATCATCATTCTGTTTTCTTAAACGTTTTTCCTCCACCTGCCAAAAATACAAACAAACTTACAATTAAACACAGAAACCTTAAAAAACACAAACAACAACGAAAGCTGATTTGACTTACGTCGGGATCAACAAGGACACAAGCTTGATCGTAACGATCCCAATGTATTTCAGCATTCGCCATTTTCTTCAACACGATTAACAACAATGAAACAACTCTCTTGAGAAAATCCTAAATATCCAATTATTTCAACAATACTAGCCTGTCAAAGTAGGGCAATGATTAAGCAATCATTCGATTAACGCTGCGTAACACACAAAAAAAGAGCTTGTAAACAAGATTATATGAAACGAGAAGTTGAACTATTAACGTTCCAAATAAGATTAACTTTCACACAAAGACAAAGATGTTTACGAGAAAAAACTACGAAACGCAGTGATCATGTCACAACAAAAGACTACTTCAGAAAAACATAACGGTTCATCGCACAAGCAAAAACGGACGCAGCTATATTGAAAGAAAAGAAATGCGGAAATACAAAAAATCATCATTTCCGCAGCTTTCTTCTTACTTATTTTCTGTTCTTCTTTTTTGCTTTTTCCGCAGTGTTTTATTCTTCTTCGCCTCTTTGATTTCATCAATTCTTTTCTCTTTTTTACCTTGTTCCTCACAGGTACCACTGCTTGAAGGCCCACAGCCGTCGGCTAAATCTTTTCTTTTTAGGGAAATTATTTCCTCGAATGAACGCCTCACTCGCTTTGTTGTGCCTTGCGTCACGTTTTGAGTGCGCGTGCCAATAATGGCTTCACTGTAGGACTGGAAATTCTTTTCTTTTTTAAAGGCATCGAGTAAATCACCACCGCAATTGCTACCCACATCCTCCATATTTGAAAAAATGTACTTCATTACATGAAGGTGAATCCCCAAGAGGTACATGGAGGCACCAACGTGGGTCATTTTATGCAAATAAAATTCGTCCATCTCCTCCATCTCGCTTATTGCTTGCTTTAAACTCAGGAGTTTCGCTTTTGCCTCACTTTCGGAGCAAGACAAACCTTCATTGCCTCCAACGTGCTTCCTGAATGGCTCGCATAAATCGTTCAATTTTTGAACAAAGTGGCTAAACGATTTTACACAATCATTTTCAGCAAGCGGTCCCACATCCTGTTCTATTCTGTTCCAATTTTTATCCATCGTTTCGGCAAATTCAGATATTGCCACCCGAGGCCTCTGTAGCCACTCGCATGTAAAAACCTTCAATTTATTGCGAAAGTGATTCTCGTCGTCCAAGTGTTCTACGTCCGTGGCCAAACCGTATGGTTTCAGAAAATCTAAGACACAAACAGAATTACTTTTTCACTCATATTAAACAATAAAACACTTTACATACCTTTTGGGAAATGATAATAATACATCACACCTTTCCCACTTTTCTTCGGCGAAGATTCCATGTCTATAAAGAAAATTCGGAACAATCTTGTTTTTTTGCCACCAACAGGTACAAAACATACAATAAACAATATATTTTGTGACTTATCGACTCAAACATAGCAACCAAAAAAAATATTGTTATTCTTTTAGACGTTTAAACAACTCAGCGTACCTTTTCTAATTCAAAATCACTGCAAAATTTACAAATATTATTTACTCAATTACTTCAGCCCTAAGGTTTCTGCAACAAAAATCTAACTGCTATATTTTTCAACAGCATGATCCAACAGCACGTATTAATTAAGACTGGCTCTGAGAGAGAACAACCGTGATTATATAGGGAAAGTTGTCAATCACATTCCTGTAAAATCAGCGCTGGAATGTTACACAGGGTGCGAAATAAAAACACACAGGGCACGAAAAATGTTACGCATCAACGATCACAAAACCTGATCGGTGATGCGTAAAAAAATAATGCGAAAGCGCGCGGCAAGCCACGAGAAACGAACCAACGCACACCAGCATCGAGTTTACACCTGTCAAATTTATTTTTTGCACATTGTTACCTAAAGTGCTCTGCACAATCCTCGCCCTGACAAAAATTTTGGAGGTTGGCTGGGCGCTTTTGCATATCCCATGTTTGAAATGAAATGCGACAGCTCTGCCAAGGTGTGTGGTAAGTGACCAACATGGTCACAAAACAGCATCGAGTTTACATCTGTAAAAATTATTTTTTTCACAATGTTACACGAAGGGCTCTGCACAATCCTCGCGGCCCTGATAAAAATCCCGCGGGCTGGCTGCTCGCTTTTGCATACCCGATGTTTTAAATGAAATGCAACAGCTCTGCCAAGGCGTGTGGTAAGTGACCAACATGGTCACAAAACAGCATCGAGTTTACATCTGTAAAAATTATTTTTTTCACAATGTTACATGAAGGGCTCTGCACAATTCTCGCGGCCCTGATAAAAATCCCGCGGGCTGGCTGCGCGCTTTTGCATACCCGATGTTTTAAATGAAATGCAACAGCTCTGCCAAGGCGTGTGGTAAGTGACCAACATGGTCACAAAACAGCATCGAGTTTACATCTGTAAAAATTATTTTTTTCACAATGTTACATGAAGGGCTCTGCACAATTCTCGCGGCCCTGATAAAAATCCCGCGGGCTGGCTGCGCGCTTTTGCATACCCGATGTTTTAAATGAAATGCGACAGCTCTGCCAAGGCGTGTGGTAAGTGACCAACATGGTCACAAAACAGCATCGAGTTTACATCTGTAAAAATTATTTTTTTCACAATGTTACATGAAGGGCTCTGCACAATTCTCGCGGCCCTGATAAAAATCCCGCGGGCTGGCTGCGCGCTTTTGCACACCCGATGTTTTAAATGAA
>NW_028113659.1:20000-22500 GCF_947561715.1 Ascidia mentula
GTTTACTTTGAAAAAATTAGAGTGTTCAAAGCAGGCGCTTCGCCTGAATAATGGTGCATGGAATAATGGAATAGGACCTCGGTTCTATTTTGTTGGTTTTCGGAGCGCGAGGTAATGATTAAGAGGGACGGACGGGGGCATTCGTACTGTGCCGTTAGAGGTGAAATTCTTGGATCGGCGCAAGACGAACGACTGCGAAAGCATTTGCCAAGAATGTTTTCTTTAATCAAGAGCGAAAGTCAGAGGTTCGAAGACGATCAGATACCGTCCTAGTTCTGACTATAAACGATGCCAACCAGCGATCGGGGGGCGTTACTTTGACGACCCCTCCGGCAGCTTGCGGGAAACCAAAGTCTTTGGGTTCCGGGGGAAGTATGGTTGCAAAGCTGAAACTTAAAGGAATTGACGGAAGGGCACCACCAGGCGTGGAGCCTGCGGCTTAATTTGACTCAACACGGGGAATCTCACCCGGCCCGGACACAGTGAGGATTGACAGATTGAGAGCTCTTTCTTGATTCTGTGGGTGGTGGTGCATGGCCGTTCTTAGTTGGTGGAGCGATTTGTCTGGTTAATTCCGATAACGAACGAGACTCTGGCTTGCTAACTAGTTACGCGACCCTATCGGTCGGCGTTGAACTTCTTAGAGGGACTAGTGGCGCTTAGCCACACGAGATTGAGCAATAACAGGTCTGTGATGCCCTTAGATGTTCGGGGCCGCACGCGCGCTACACTGACCGGATCAGCGTGTCGCCGCCTAGGCCGGAAGGTCCGGGTAACCCGCTGAACCCCGGTCGTGCTAGGGATAGGGAATTGCAATTGTTTCCCTTGAACGAGGAATGCCCAGTAAGCGCGAGTCATCAGCTCGCGTTGATTACGTCCCTGCCCTTTGTACACACCGCCCGTCGCTACTACCGATTGAATGGTTTAGTGAGGTCCTCCGATTGGACCTGGCGCGTTCGGCAACGGCCGCGCCGGCGTCCGAGAAGACGATCTAACTTGATCATTTAGAGGAAGTAAAAGTCGTAACAAGGTTTCCGTAGGTGAACCTGCGGAAGGATCATTACCGGCCGATCGCCGATCGAGTGGTCGTGCGTTCGACAGGTGGAGAAGGCTCCGTATCTTGGCGGCCGCGCACGCCCTTCGTCGCTGTTGAGGCGCACGCGATTGCACTTCGGTCACCCTGTTTCGTTCTGCGCCGAGTGCCGTGGCCATGTGCCAGGCTGGCTTCATGCGTCGCCTACGGCTGGCGACCGCTCGGCCACCGCTTTTTCGACTGTGCAATCCGGCTGGGTCGCGCTTGTCCAACTGACGAAGTCACGGAGGGCTCTTGGCGGTGGATCACTCGGCTCGCGAGTCGATGAAGGACGCAGCTAGCTGCGTGAATTAATGTGAATTGCAGGACACATTGAGCATCGACGTTCTGAACGCAAATTGCGGCACCGGGTCAATCCCGGCGCCACGCCCGCCTCAGGGTCGCGTTGTAACGTTCCCGCGCGGCGACGCGTCGGGCCGGTGCGGTGTCGGCCGTTGCCACGGTCGTCCCGCCCAGGACAGCACGAACGCAGTGTCAGCGCGCGAAACCGAACGCGGCGTGCGTCTCGTTACGAGTCGGCCTCGAAGAGGATCCCGGCCCGGAGCAGCACGGCTCGCGTTCGGGCGCGGCGCTCGCACGAGCTTCGGTGGCGCGCGCGTGTCTCTCGCAAACGAGGCACTGGATTATCGGCCTGAGGTCGGACGAGGCTACCCGCTGAATTTAAGCATATTACTAAGCGGAGGAAAAGAAACTAACGAGGATTCCCCCAGTAACGGCGAGTGAAGTGGGAAGTGCCCATCGCCGAATCCGCGCGCCTCTGCGGCGCGTGGAATTGTGGCGTAAGGAATTCGCTGCGCGTACGTCGTTCGCCGCCCGCGTCCTTCTGATCGAGGCCTCGTCCCGGTGCGGGTGTCAGGCCCATGGTGGCGGCGAGGGCGCGCGCTCTGCGTCTTCCCAGAGTCGGGTTGTTTGGGAATGCAGCCCAAAGCGGGTGGTAAACTCCATCTAAGGCTAAATACTGTCGCGAGACCGATAGCGAACAAGTACCGTGAGGGAAAGTTGAAAAGCACTTTGAAGAGAGAGTTAAAGAGTACGTGAAACCGTCGAGAGGCAAACGGGAGGGCCTGTCGAGTCGCGCGACGCTTTCAGCTGAAGCCGAGCGGAGCGTGTGGGCGTGCGGAGCCTTGCGGCCCGTCGTTCGCGCTTTCCTCCGAGCAGCTCCAGCGCACTAGCGCCGTGCGAAGGCCGCGACCGTCTGGGAGGCGGCGAGAAGGCCGCGCGCAAGGTAGCCCGCCCCCGGGTGGGTGTTATAGGCGCGCGGACACGTCGGCCCGTCGCCCGGGCGAGGAGGGATCGCCGCGTCTGCCCTTCGTGGGCCGGGCGTCCCGTCCGAGCCGGTGCGTCGCCGGTTGGGGACTGTGCTCAGTGCCCAGTTGCGGCGTGTCGGTTGCGGGTGGGCAGCGCCGC
>NW_028113660.1:10000-12500 GCF_947561715.1 Ascidia mentula
AACTGCGACCACCGAGCGCCAGCTATCCTGAGGGAAACTTCGGAGGGAACCAGCTACTAGATGGTTCGATTAGTCTTTCGCCCCTATACCCAAATTTGACGATCGATTTGCACGTCAGAATCGCTACGGTCCTCCACCAGAGTTTCCTCTGGCTTCAACCTCCTCAGGCATAGTTCACCATCTTTCGGGTCCCAACGCGCACGCTCTCGCTCGACCTCTCCGGCAGAGCGGACGAGATCGGCCGGTGATGCGGCCGTCCAGAGAGACGGCATCTCACCTCCGCCGGACCGCGCCGACATTCACTTTCACTGCGCCCATGGGTTTCGCACTGCCCCGTGGCTCGCGCGCACGTTAGACTCCTTGGTCCGTGTTTCAAGACGGGTCGGGAAGGTGGCTGACGTTAGCCGCGGACCCCGTGCGTCTCGCGCGGCGCTGCCCACCCGCAACCGACACGCCGCAACTGGGCACTGAGCACAGTCCCCAACCGGCGACGCACCGGCTCGGACGGGACGCCCGGCCCACGAAGGGCAGACGCGGCGATCCCTCCTCGCCCGGGCGACGGGCCGACGTGTCCGCGCGCCTATAACACCCACCCGGGGGCGGGCTACCTTGCGCGCGGCCTTCTCGCCGCCTCCCAGACGGTCGCGGCCTTCGCACGGCGCTAGTGCGCTGGAGCTGCTCGGAGGACAGCGCGAACGACGGGCCGCAAGGCTCCGCACGCCCACACGCTCCGCTCGGCTTCAGCTGAAAGCGTCGCGCGACTCGACAGGCCCTCCCGTTTGCCTCTCGACGGTTTCACGTACTCTTTAACTCTCTCTTCAAAGTGCTTTTCAACTTTCCCTCACGGTACTTGTTCGCTATCGGTCTCGCGACAGTATTTAGCCTTAGATGGAGTTTACCACCCGCTTTGGGCTGCATTCCCAAACAACCCGACTCTGGGAAGACGCAGAGCGCGCGCCCTCGCCGCCACCATGGGCCTGACACCCGCACCGGGACGAGGCCTCGATCAGAAGGACGCGGGCGGCGAACGACGTACGCGCAGCGAATTCCTTACGCCACAATTCCACGCGCCGCAGAGGCGCGCGGATTCGGCGATGGGCACTTCCCACTTCACTCGCCGTTACTGGGGGAATCCTCGTTAGTTTCTTTTCCTCCGCTTAGTAATATGCTTAAATTCAGCGGGTAGCCTCGTCCGACCTCAGGCCGATAATCCAGTGCCTCGTTTGCGAGAGACACGCGCGCGCCACCGAAGCTCGTGCGAGCGCCGCGCCCGAACGCGAGCCGTGCTGCTCCGGGCCGGGATCCTCTTCGAGGCCGACTCGTAACGAGACGCACGCCGCGTTCGGTTTCGCGCGCTGACACTGCGTTCGTGCTGTCCTGGGCGGGACGACCGTGGCAACGGCCGACACCGCACCGGCCCGACGCGTCGCCGCGCGGGAACGTTACAACGCGACCCTGAGGCGGGCGTGGCGCCGGGATTGACCCGGTGCCGCAATTTGCGTTCAGAACGTCGATGCTCAATGTGTCCTGCAATTCACATTAATTCACGCAGCTAGCTGCGTCCTTCATCGACTCGCGAGCCGAGTGATCCACCGCCAAGAGCCCTCCGTGACTTCGTCAGTTGGACAAGCGCGACCCAGCCGGATTGCACAGTCGAAAAAGCGGTGGCCGAGCGGTCGCCAGCCGTAGGCGACGCATGAAGCCAGCCTGGCACATGGCCACGGCACTCGGCGCAGAACGAAACAGGGTGACCGAAGTGCAATCGCGTGCGCCTCAACAGCGACGAAGGGCGTGCGCGGCCGCCAAGATACGGAGCCTTCTCCACCTGTCGAACGCACGACCACTCGATCGGCGATCGGCCGGTAATGATCCTTCCGCAGGTTCACCTACGGAAACCTTGTTACGACTTTTACTTCCTCTAAATGATCAAGTTAGATCGTCTTCTCGGACGCCGGCGCGGCCGTTGCCGAACGCGCCAGGTCCAATCGGAGGACCTCACTAAACCATTCAATCGGTAGTAGCGACGGGCGGTGTGTACAAAGGGCAGGGACGTAATCAACGCGAGCTGATGACTCGCGCTTACTGGGCATTCCTCGTTCAAGGGAAACAATTGCAATTCCCTATCCCTAGCACGACCGGGGTTCAGCGGGTTACCCGGACCTTCCGGCCTAGGCGGCGACACGCTGATCCGGTCAGTGTAGCGCGCGTGCGGCCCCGAACATCTAAGGGCATCACAGACCTGTTATTGCTCAATCTCGTGTGGCTAAGCGCCACTAGTCCCTCTAAGAAGTTCAACGCCGACCGATAGGGTCGCGTAACTAGTTAGCAAGCCAGAGTCTCGTTCGTTATCGGAATTAACCAGACAAATCGCTCCACCAACTAAGAACGGCCATGCACCACCACCCACAGAATCAAGAAAGAGCTCTCAATCTGTCAATCCTCACTGTGTCCGGGCCGGGTGAGATTCCCCGTGTTGAGTCAAATTAAGCCGCAGGCTCCA
>NW_028113660.1:20000-27500 GCF_947561715.1 Ascidia mentula
GTCACCCGTAAGAACCTCGGTAGGCCGATACCCTACCGACGAAAGTTGATAGGGCAGACACTTGAATGATCTGTCGCCGGTTCGAGACCGTGCGATCCGCTCAGTTATCCAGAGTCGCCAAAACGTGGCGGGCGCGACGCGAAGCCGGCCCGGTCGGTTTTTGTACTGATAAATGCGCACCCGCCGCAAGGCAGGCGCTGACCGCATGTATTAGCTCTAGATTTTGTACAGGTATCCAAGTACGATGTACGATCAAATGAACCATAACTGATTTAATGAGCCATTCGCAGTTTCACTGTACGAGAGCGCGTACTTAGACTTGCATGGCTTAATCTTTGAGACAAGCATATGACTACTGGCAGGATCAACCAGGTAGCTTCGTGTGGAGACGCAGGGCCCGCCGCCCGCTCCGACCGTCACTTTCAAGCTACGATTCTCAACGCTTGGTTCGGCCACGAACTCTGAAAACCGTCAAGGACGCGCGAAACATGGCCGGACGCGCGAAGCGCCAACCAGCTGTAACGCCGACGTGCAACTATGCCAACAACACGCACCGTAGTAGGACCCGCACCGTGGACGCCTTGGCATCGAACGAGCAGCAGCAAATCTGCTCAGCGAGCCAGTCGCCAACCGCACGCAACAAGCGACGCCGCGCGCACATTCGCACCGAGCTGCTTGCTCCCACATAGTAGGGTCAGATTTGTTCCATGTACTCTTGTGGTGATCCTCCTGGAGCAAATTCTGAGCGACGCAACAAAAGCCAGCTCTGCGAGCACGCAACTGGTAACGCCGCTTGTGTTTTTTGGGCTATTTTTGCCAAATTTTTTGAAAAAAAAAAGCGACCCCGAACGCCCATTCGGCGTCCGAGATCGCTCAAAGTGCGCCCGCGCTGCGGACAAATCGACAGATCTTGAGGCTTACTCTCAACAAATCGCAGTGAAAATACTGCTCTAGTGATTACGACACCCCGATCTTCAACTAGGTCGTTTGCGAATGATTTAGCACCACGCCTTTCGGGCAGGGGGGTGTGCCGACCGACGGGCAACTCTTGCGGCGCCCGTCGAACGTCAGCACCGGCATAGACGGCGGCCTTTCGACCGCTTACGTTGGCCGGCCGTGGGCGAGGCACAAAAGTATCGTCGCTTTCTAGGCGGGATTCTGACTTAGAGGCGTTCAGTCATAATCCCCCAGATGGTAGCTTCGCACCATTGGCTTATCAGCCAAGCACATGAACCAAATGTCTGAATCTGCGGTTCCTCTCGTACTGAGCAGAATTACTATCGCAACAACACCTCATCAGTAGGGTAAAACTAACCTGTCTCACGACGGTCTAAACCCAGCTCACGTTCCCTATTAGTGGGTGAACAATCCAACGCTTGGTGAATTCTGCTTCACAATGATAGGAAGAGCCGACATCGAAGGATCAAAAAGCAACGTCGCTATGAACGCTTGGCTGCCACAAGCCAGTTATTAAATGAGACCTCACGTGAATAATCGATAGTCTTAATTATGATTCTTATTGATCAATGATCTATAGAACTACTTATAATAACGTTTCCGACACTTTTTTTGATTCGAACTTTTGCGCAACCTAATATTACCATAGTCCCTTATTATAGTTCAAGAACGAGTCTTCGTACCCCGCCCGGGTTTTACACATAGGAATGTCAAAATTTACTGCCGGCTGTTTGAAGCAATAGCTGGGCTGCGCTGCGGTAGGGCACTCCACGTTCGAAATGTTTACAATTGCACTTTTGATGGTGTATTGTGTTGTGACCAAGGTGGTTACTTGCCACAAGCCTTGGCAGAGCTGTCGCATTTCATTTAAAACATCGGGTGTGCAAAAGCGCGCAGCCAGCCCGCGGGATTTTTATCAGGGCCGCGAGGATTGTGCAGAGCCCTTCATGTAACATTGTGAAACAATATTTTTTGCAGATGTAAACTCGATGCTGTTTTGTGACCATGTTGGTCACTTACCACACGCCTTGGCAGAGCTGTCGCATTTCATTTAAAACATCGGGTGTGCAAAAGCGCGCAGCCAGCCCGCGGGATTTTTATCAGGGCCGCGAGAATTGTGCAGAGCCCTTCATGTAACATTGTGAAAAAAATAATTTTTACAGATGTAAACTCGATGCTGTTTTGTGACCATGTTGGTCACTTACCACACGCCTTGGCAGAGCTGTCGCATTTCATTTAAAACATCGGGTGTGCAAAAGCGCGCAGCCAGCCCGCGGGATTTTTATCAGGGCCGCGAGAATTGTGCAGAGCCCTTCATGTAACATTGTGAAAAAAATAATTTTTACAGATGTAAACTCGATGCTGTTTTGTGACCATGTTGGTCACTTACCACACGCCTTGGCAGAGCTGTCGCATTTCATTTAAAACATCGGGTATGCAAAAGCGAGCAGCCAGCCCGCGGGATTTTTATCAGGGCCGCGAGGATTGTGCAGAGCCCTTCATGTAACATTGTGAAAAAAATAATTTTTACAGATGTAAACTCAATGCTGTTTTGTGACCATGTTGGTCACTTACCACACACCTTGGCAGAGCTGTCGCATTTCATTTCAAACATGGGATATGCAAAAGCGCCCAGCCAACCTCCAAAATTTTTGTCAGGGCTGCGAGGATTGTGCAGAGCACTTTAGGTAACAATGTGCAAAAAATAAATTTGACAGGTGTAAACTCGATGCTGGTGTGCGTTGGTTCGTTTCTCGTGGCTTGCCGCGCGCTTTCGCATCATTTTTTTACGCATCACCGATCAGGTTTTGTGATCGTTGATGCGTAACATTTTTCGTGCCCTGTGTGTTTTTATTTCGCACCCTGTGTAACATTCCAGCGCTGATTTTACAGGAATGTGATTGACAACTTTCCCTATATAATCACGGTTGTTCTCTCTCAGAGCCAGTCTTAATTAATACGTGCTGTTGGATCATGCTGTTGAAAAATATAGCAGTTAGATTTTTGTTGCAGAAACCTTAGGGCTGAAGTAATTGAGTAAATAATATTTGTAAATTTTGCAGTGATTTTGAATTAGAAAAGGTACGCTGAGTTGTTTAAACGTCTAAAAGAATAACAATATTTTTTTTGGTTGTTGTTTATTGTATGTTTTGTACCTGTTGGTGGCAAAAAAACAAGATTGTTCCGAATTTTCTTTATAGACATGGAATCTTCGCCGAAGAAAAGTGGGAAAGGTGTGATGTATTATTATCATTTCCCAAAAGGTATGTAAAGTGTTTTATTGTTTAATATGAGTGAAAAAGTAATTCTGTTTGTGTCTTAGATTTTCTGAAACCATACGGTTTGGCCACGGACGTAGAACACTTGGACGACGAGAATCACTTTCGCAATAAATTGAAGGTTTTTACATGCGAGTGGCTACAGAGGCCTCGGGTGGCAATATCTGAATTTGCCGAAACGATGGATAAAAATTGGAACAGAATAGAACAGGATGTGGGACCGCTTGCTGAAAATGATTGTGTAAAATCGTTTAGCCACTTTGTTCAAAAATTGAACGATTTATGCGAGCCATTCAGGAAGCACGTTGGAGGCAATGAAGGTTTGTCTTGCTCCGAAAGTGAGGCAAAAGCGAAACTCCTGAGTTTAAAGCAAGCAATAAGCGAGATGGAGGAGATAGACGAATTTTATTTGCATAAAATGACCCACGTTGGTGCCTCCATGTACCTCTTGGGGATTCACCTTCATGTAATGAAGTACATTTTTTCAAATATGGAGGGTGTGGGGAGCAATTGCGGTGGTGATTTACTCGATGCCTTTAAAAAAGAAAAGAATTTCCAGTCCTACAGTGAAGCCATTATTGGCACGCGCACTCAAAACGTGACGCAAGGCACAACAAAGCGAGTGAGGCGTTCATTCGAGGAAATAATTTCCCTAAAAAGAAAAGATTTAGCCGACGGCTGTGGGCCTTCAAGCAGCGGTACCTGTGAGGAACAAGGTAAAAAAGAGAAACGAATTGATGAAATCAAAGAGGCGAAGAAGAATAAAACACTGCGGAAAAAGCAAAAAAGAAGAACAGAAAATAAGTAAGAAGAAAGCTGCGGAAATGATGATTTTTTGTATTTCCGCATTTCTTTTCTTTCAATATAGCTGCGTCCGTTTTTGCTTGTGCGATGAACCGTTATGTTTTTCTGAAGTAGTCTTTTGTTGTGACATGATCACTGCGTTTCGTAGTTTTTTCTCGTAAACATCTTTGTCTTTGTGTGAAAGTTAATCTTATTTGGAACGTTAATAGTTCAACTTCTCGTTTCATATAATCTTGTTTACAAGCTCTTTTTTTGAGTGTTACGCAGCGTTAATCGAATGATTGCTTAATCATTGCCCTACTTTGACAGGCTAGTATTGTTGAAATAATTGGATATTTAGGATTTTCTCAAGAGAGTTGTTTCATTGTTGTTAATCGTGTTGAAGAAAATGGCGAATGCTGAAATACATTGGGATCGTTACGATCAAGCTTGTGTCCTTGTTGATCCAGACGTAAGTCAAATCAGCTTTCGTTGTTGTTTGTGTTTTTTAAGGTTTCTGTGTTTAGTTGTAAGTTTGTTTGTATTTTTGGCAGGTGGAGGAAAAACGTTTAAGAAAACATAATGATGATAAAGAGCGTCTGCGACGCTTTGGGGAGCGTGGAGATCTATATTTTGGTGAAATGGACATTCCAGCAGAAGATACGAATTCGAAACGGCTTGCTGTGGGGTCTTCTTTGGAAAGGTGGATAGTGGATTCGTCTTGGTCTTACTGTGCGCGTTGTTTTTCGGTAAACACGTGTAACATCAGTCCCGGGTTTAGGCGTCCTCATTTTTCCACATTGAAGACTTGCCAATGTAGTGGAAATTACACTGTTCCTCGAATTGCTGATTGGCCCCAAGAGTTGAAGGGTCTAACCTCTGGCGACCAATCAATTCTGGCATTTTTCGCGTTGCACGTGAATTCCACTCAGCGATTACAGCACGGTTATCGTTACAAAGACCGTGGGGTTGCTGTAACTCTGATACAGAGATCTGTACTTGAACGAATTCACTCTGTAGAAGACGAACAGAGGCGGAGCAGGCTGTTGACAGCTTATCATTATCTTGTCAACGATGGAAGAAGTGCGTATGGTGACTTCGTCAGGCAACGAGAGGAAGGTTTATTGAGATCGCGAATCCCGTTTTATAACCTTTTTGATGTGGGTACTTTTTTGCGTATGTATAAATGGACAGTAACAAATGCGTTAATTTTTTCAGATTTCGTTCATTGAATCTGCCATTTGGCCAATATTGTATCCGTACAAAATATTTTGTGAATCAGCAATTTCGGGCGGAGAGAGTACAAAACGAGCCTACATGTACAAGATCTTGTCGAACGTTTGTGATTATTCCACATCGTTTGAACTTCTCCGATTTCAGTATGACAGATGGCTATACAAAACTGTTTGTGGGGCTATAGAATCTGGACGAGTACTCAACTGTAGTCCCGCCAGAGCGCTAGATTCAAAGGTATTTTCTGAAACATATTGGCAATGGCAGCATGCCTATCTCGCGGATGCTGTTCAACAGTTTGGACTTCCAAACATATTTATTACAATTTCACCATACGAATGGACGTTTCCAAGATGTTTTTGGATTCAACAAAGAATGAATAAGACTGGAAAAGGCGCTACAACTCTTCCCACCGTCGAAACGTTACATTTCGCGCATATTATGTCGGAAATACTACGTGGTTACGTAACTGGAAAAAACAAATACTCGTGGAAAAACCATTTACTGGCAAATATCCTTGAAAAATCCTCCAATGTCCTAACATACTTCTACAGATTCGAATTTCAGAAAAGAGGTACAGTACATTGCCATTTCATTGCATGGATGGAAAACGCTGCGTCAATTGATGTGAAAAGATTCCAAGCAGATCTTCCAGAAAAGGATCGAGAGTTTGCAAAAATTGTGTTTGCTACCCAAAAAAGCAACTCCCCAGTACATGGTCTTGAAATAAACCCACAACCTAGCAGTTTGGAAACGCACGACGGACAGACGATATTACGTTTGCACCGAAGCGCTGCAGCACATTCACTGAATCTGAGAATATACGCAGATACAATAGTGACAGCATTAAAATGCAGCATGGACATTCAATTTAGCAATCAAAGTGCAATGTTGCTGAATTATGTTGCAGGTTATGTATCGAAAAATCAGGATTTTCCAATACAACTACAAGAATTATCCCGTGATGTGCAAGGCCGCGATGTTGCTTTTCAATATCTGAGCAAAGTTTCTCCAACGGAACCTGAGATGGTGCTTGCTCTGTCCAATATCAAATTTGCGCATACGCCTTCTCCAACAAAACGAGTTCTTCTTCCGCGTATAGGGAACGTTGGGCAAGACCACGCTATTAAAATGTATCAAAAGCGTCCACAAGATGCGTCGAACTTATCCTTTTACGAGTTTCTACATGAGTACACTTGGGATCGACAAAGTGTGCGCCCACGATGCCACAGTCATATCCCCATTCTAGTTGGAGTGAAAACTTTAAGTTTATTAAATGATGAATATTTTTTCCAAGACTCTCTACTTCACTGCCCGTTCAGGAAGGTTGAAGATTTGCAACCCGACTACATTTCTACAATTCCTTGTGACCTAAAGAATTTTTCATTTGCTGTGAAAAATCGACGAGCCTTTTGGTGTGATGAAGCCAGAGTCAGAAATTTGTCAAAGTTTCGCGGAAACAGAAACTATTACACCAATACTGTTGCTTCTTATGTGCGCAGTTATTGGGATCTGTGGCACCTCTGGAAACGTGGCGAAATTTCCAGTGAGTTACTGGAAAATCCAAGTAATGCAAGCATTACAGTTCCAAAGCTCACAGTCAACCAAGAGACATTTGTATCAGAAGCGTTGGCACATGTTTACGATAAAATTCATGAAGAACCGTTTTTTCTGCTGTGCGGGCCACATGGGACTGGAAAGACACTCTGCATTAAAACTGTGATTTCACGCGCCCTACAACGCGACATGCGAGTTTGCGTTGCGACGCCAACTGGAATGCTCTCTGCAAGTTACAAAAGTGAGTTTGGAAAGAAAATCGCAAGTAACACAGTGCATTCACTTTTTTCTATTCCTGTTAACAAAGACCAAAATTACCAGACCAACTGGTCCCTCAGGCATTTCGATATAATTATTGTAGACGAAATTTCAATGATATCGCGAAAGCATGCCATGCATATTGTCGCTACCCTAACATCCGCAAGAGTGTCACTGGTTATATTTTGCGGCGATCGTAATCAATTACAACCCGTATACAACGATGAAGAAAACATACGTGGCAGTTTGTTTGATGATGTTCACTTGATGTCGCTGTGCCGCCGAACAACACTTGTCCAACAACACAGAACGCAAGACGTGGAGCTGCAGAAGTTTTTGGCCATTATTCGTCACATCAAACCAAATTCGACAGATGTGGACCACTTTGTGGAGGGTATTTGTCTAGGCACGTCTTATCGACCGGACGAGCAAG
>NW_028113660.1:62500-63611 GCF_947561715.1 Ascidia mentula
CCGCGTCGGGAATGGGTAATTTGCGCGCCTGCTGCCTTCCTTGGATGTGGTAGCCGTTTCTCAGGCTCCCTCTCCGGAATCGAACCCTGATTCCCCGTCACCCGTAAGAACCTCGGTAGGCCGATACCCTACCGACGAAAGTTGATAGGGCAGACACTTGAATGATCTGTCGCCGGTTCGAGACCGTGCGATCCGCTCAGTTATCCAGAGTCGCCAAAACGTGGCGGGCGCGACGCGAAGCCGGCCCGGTCGGTTTTTTGTACTGATAAATGCGCACCCGCCGCAAGGCAGGCGCTGACCGCATGTATTAGCTCTAGATTTTGTACAGGTATCCAAGTACGATGTACGATCAAATGAACCATAACTGATTTAATGAGCCATTCGCAGTTTCACTGTACGAGAGCGCGTACTTAGACTTGCATGGCTTAATCTTTGAGACAAGCATATGACTACTGGCAGGATCAACCAGGTAGCTTCGTGTGGAGACGCAGGGCCCGCCGCCCGCTCCGACCGTCACTTTCAAGCTACGATTCTCAACGCTTGGTTCGGCCACGAACTCTGAAAACCGTCAAGGACGCGCGAAACATGGCCGGACGCGCGAAGCGCCAACCAGCTGTAACGCCGACGTGCAACTATGCCAACAACACGCATCGTAGTAGGACCCGCACCGTGGACGCCTTGGCATCGAACGAGCAGCAGCAAATCTGCTCAGCGAGCCAGTCGCCAACCGCACGCAACAAGCGACGCCGCGCGCACATTCGCACCGAGCTGCTTGCTCCCACATAGTAGGGTCAGATTTGTTCCATGTACTCTTGTGGTGATCCTCCTGGAGCAAATTCTGAGCGACGCAACAAAAGCCAGCTCTGCGAGCACGCAACTGGTAACGCCGCTTGTGTTTTTTGGGCTATTTTTGCCAAATTTTTTGAAAAAAAAAAGCGACCCCGAACGCCCATTCGGCGTCCGAGATCGCTCAAAGTGCGCCCGCGCTGCGGACAAATCGACAGATCTTGAGGCTTACTCTCAACAAATCGCAGTGAAAATACTGCTCTAGTGATTACGACACCCCGATCTTCAACTAGGTCGTTTGCGAATGATTTAGCACCACGCCTTT
>NW_028113661.1:10000-12500 GCF_947561715.1 Ascidia mentula
ATCAGATACCGTCCTAGTTCTGACTATAAACGATGCCAACCAGCGATCGGGGGGCGTTACTTTGACGACCCCTCCGGCAGCTTGCGGGAAACCAAAGTCTTTGGGTTCCGGGGGAAGTATGGTTGCAAAGCTGAAACTTAAAGGAATTGACGGAAGGGCACCACCAGGCGTGGAGCCTGCGGCTTAATTTGACTCAACACGGGGAATCTCACCCGGCCCGGACACAGTGAGGATTGACAGATTGAGAGCTCTTTCTTGATTCTGTGGGTGGTGGTGCATGGCCGTTCTTAGTTGGTGGAGCGATTTGTCTGGTTAATTCCGATAACGAACGAGACTCTGGCTTGCTAACTAGTTACGCGACCCTATCGGTCGGCGTTGAACTTCTTAGAGGGACTAGTGGCGCTTAGCCACACGAGATTGAGCAATAACAGGTCTGTGATGCCCTTAGATGTTCGGGGCCGCACGCGCGCTACACTGACCGGATCAGCGTGTCGCCGCCTAGGCCGGAAGGTCCGGGTAACCCGCTGAACCCCGGTCGTGCTAGGGATAGGGAATTGCAATTGTTTCCCTTGAACGAGGAATGCCCAGTAAGCGCGAGTCATCAGCTCGCGTTGATTACGTCCCTGCCCTTTGTACACACCGCCCGTCGCTACTACCGATTGAATGGTTTAGTGAGGTCCTCCGATTGGACCTGGCGCGTTCGGCAACGGCCGCGCCGGCGTCCGAGAAGACGATCTAACTTGATCATTTAGAGGAAGTAAAAGTCGTAACAAGGTTTCCGTAGGTGAACCTGCGGAAGGATCATTACCGGCCGATCGCCGATCGAGTGGTCGTGCGTTCGACAGGTGGAGAAGGCTCCGTATCTTGGCGGCCGCGCACGCCCTTCGTCGCTGTTGAGGCGCACGCGATTGCACTTCGGTCACCCTGTTTCGTTCTGCGCCGAGTGCCGTGGCCATGTGCCAGGCTGGCATCATGCGTCGCCTACGGCTGGCGACCGCTCGGCCACCGCTTTTTTCGACTGTGCAATCCGGCTGGGTCGCGCTTGTCCAACTGACGAAGTCACGGAGGGCTCTTGGCGGTGGATCACTCGGCTCGCGAGTCGATGAAGGACGCAGCTAGCTGCGTGAATTAATGTGAATTGCAGGACACATTGAGCATCGACGTTCTGAACGCAAATTGCGGCACCGGGTCAATCCCGGCGCCACGCCCGCCTCAGGGTCGCGTTGTAACGTTCCCGCGCGGCGACGCGTCGGGCCGGTGCGGTGTCGGCCGTTGCCACGGTCGTCCCGCCCAGGACAGCACGAACGCAGTGTCAGCGCGCGAAACCGAACGCGGCGTGCGTCTCGTTACGAGTCGGCCTCGAAGAGGATCCCGGCCCGGAGCAGCACGGCTCGCGTTCGGGCGCGGCGCTCGCACGAGCTTCGGTGGCGCGCGCGTGTCTCTCGCAAACGAGGCACTGGATTATCGGCCTGAGGTCGGACGAGGCTACCCGCTGAATTTAAGCATATTACTAAGCGGAGGAAAAGAAACTAACGAGGATTCCCCCAGTAACGGCGAGTGAAGTGGGAAGTGCCCATCGCCGAATCCGCGCGCCTCTGCGGCGCGTGGAATTGTGGCGTAAGGAATTCGCTGCGCGTACGTCGTTCGCCGCCCGCGTCCTTCTGATCGAGGCCTCGTCCCGGTGCGGGTGTCAGGCCCATGGTGGCGGCGAGGGCGCGCGCTCTGCGTCTTCCCAGAGTCGGGTTGTTTGGGAATGCAGCCCAAAGCGGGTGGTAAACTCCATCTAAGGCTAAATACTGTCGCGAGACCGATAGCGAACAAGTACCGTGAGGGAAAGTTGAAAAGCACTTTGAAGAGAGAGTTAAAGAGTACGTGAAACCGTCGAGAGGCAAACGGGAGGGCCTGTCGAGTCGCGCGACGCTTTCAGCTGAAGCCGAGCGGAGCGTGTGGGCGTGCGGAGCCTTGCGGCCCGTCGTTCGCGCTGTCCTCCGAGCAGCTCCAGCGCACTAGCGCCGTGCGAAGGCCGCGACCGTCTGGGAGGCGGCGAGAAGGCCGCGCGCAAGGTAGCCCGCCCCCGGGTGGGTGTTATAGGCGCGCGGACACGTCGGCCCGTCGCCCGGGCGAGGAGGGATCGCCGCGTCTGCCCTTCGTGGGCCGGGCGTCCCGTCCGAGCCGGTGCGTCGCCGGTTGGGGACTGTGCTCAGTGCCCAGTTGCGGCGTGTCGGTTGCGGGTGGGCAGCGCCGCGCGAGACGCACGGGGTCCGCGGCTAACGTCAGCCACCTTCCCGACCCGTCTTGAAACACGGACCAAGGAGTCTAACGTGCGCGCGAGCCACGGGGCAGTGCGAAACCCATGGGCGCAGTGAAAGTGAATGTCGGCGCGGTCCGGCGGAGGTGAGATGCCGTCTCTCTGGACGGCCGCATCACCGGCCGATCTCGTCCGCTCTGCCGGAGAGGTCGAGCGAGAGCGTGCGCGTTGGGACCCGAAAGATGGTGAACT
>NW_028113661.1:17500-25000 GCF_947561715.1 Ascidia mentula
GTTTTGTATAGCCATCTGTCATACTGAAATCGGAGAAGTTCAAACGATGTGGAATAATCACAAACGTTCGACAAGATCTTGTACATGTAGGCTCGTTTTGTACTCTCTCCGCCCGAAATTGCTGATTCACAAAATATTTTGTACGGATACAATATTGGCCAAATGGCGGATTCAATGAACGAAATCTGAAAAAATTAACGCATTTGTTACTGTCCATTTATACATATGCAAAAAAGTACCCACATCAAAAAGGTTATAAAACGGGATTCGCGATCTCAATAAACCTTCCTCTCGTTGCCTGACGAAGTCACCATACGCACTTCTTCCATCGTTGACAAGATAATGATAAGCTGTCAACAGCCTGCTCCGCCTCTGTTCGTCTTCTACAGAGTGAATTCGTTCAAGTACAGATCTCTGTATCAGAGTTACAGCAACCCCACGGTCTTTGTAACGATAACCGTGCTGTAATCGCTGAGTGGAATTCACGTGCAACGCGAAAAATGCCAGAATTGATTGGTCGCCAGAGGTTAGACCCTTCAACTCTTGGGGCCAATCAGCAATTCGAGGAACAGTGTAATTTCCACTACATTGGCAAGTCTTCAATGTGGAAAAATGAGGACGCCTAAACCCGGGACTGATGTTACACGTGTTTACCGAAAAACAACGCGCACAGTAAGACCAAGACGAATCCACTATCCACCTTTCCAAAGAAGACCCCACAGCAAGCCGTTTCGAATTCGTATCTTCTGCTGGAATGTCCATTTCACCAAAATATAGATCTCCACGCTCCCCAAAGCGTCGCAGACGCTCTTTATCATCATTCTGTTTTCTTAAACGTTTTTCCTCCACCTGCCAAAAATACAAACAAACTTACAATTAAACACAGAAACCTTAAAAAACACAAACAACAACGAAAGCTGATTTGACTTACGTCTGGATCAACAAGGACACAAGCTTGATCGTAACGATCCCAATGTATTTCAGCATTCGCCATTTTCTTCAACACGATTAACAACAATGAAACAACTCTCTTGAGAAAATCCTAAATATCCAATTATTTCAACAATACTAGCCTGTCAAAGTAGGGCAATGATTAAGCAATCATTCGATTAACGCTGCGTAACACTCAAAAAAAGAGCTTGTCAACAAGATTATATGAAACGAGAAGTTGAACTATTAACGTTCCAAATAAGATTAACTTTCACACAAAGACAAAGAAGTTTACGAGAAAAAACTACGAAACGCAGTGATCATGTCACAACAAAAGACTACTTCAGAAAAACATAACGGTTCATCGCACAAGCAAAAACGGACGCAGCTATATTGAAAGAAAAGAAATGCGGAAATACAAAAAATCATCATTTCCGCAGCTTTCTTCTTACTTATTTTCTGTTCTTCTTTTTTGCTTTTTCCGCAGTGTTTTATTCTTCTTCGCCTCTTTGATTTCATCAATTCGTTTCTCTTTTTTACCTTGTTCCTCACAGGTACCACTGCTTGAAGGCCCACAGCCGTCGGCTAAATCTTTTCTTTTTAGGGAAATTATTTCCTCGAATGAACGCCTCACTCGCTTTGTTGTGCCTTGCGTCAAGTTTTGAGTGCGCGTGCCAATAATGGCTTCACTGTAGGACTGGAAATTCTTTTCTTTTTTAAAGGCATCGAGTAAATCACCACCGCAATTGCTACCCACATCCTCCATATTTGAAAAAATGTACTTCATTACATGAAGGTGAATCCCCAAGAGGTACATGGAGGCACCAACGTGGGTCATTTTATGCAAATAAAATTCGTCTATCTCCTCCATCTCGCTTATTGCTTGCTTTAAACTCAGGAGTTTCGCTTTTGCCTCACTTTCGGAGCAAGACAAACCTTCATTGCCTCCAACGTGCTTCCTGAATGGCTCGCATAAATCGTTCAATTTTTGAACAAAGTGGCTAAACGATTTTACACAATCATTTTCAGCAAGCGGTCCCACATCCTGTTCTATTCTGTTCCAATTTTTATCCATCGTTTCGGCAAATTCAGATATTGCCACCCGAGGCCTCTGTAGCCACTCGCATGTAAAAACCTTCAATTTATTGCGAAAGTGATTCTCGTCGTCCAAGTGTTCTACGTCCGTGGCCAAACCGTATGGTTTCAGAAAATCTAAGACACAAACAGTATTACTTTTTCACTCATATTAAACAATAAAACACTTTACATACCTTTTGGGAAATGATAATAATACATCACACCTTTCCCACTTTTCTTCGGCGAAGATTCCATGTCTATAAAGAAAATTCGGAACAATCTTGTTTTTTTGCCACCAACAGGTACAAAACATACAATAAACAATATATTTTGTGACTTATCGACTCAAACATAGCAACCAAAAAAAATATTGTTATTCTTTTAGACGTTTAAACAACTCAGCGTACCTTTTCTAATTCAAAATCACTGCAAAATTAACAAATATTATTTACTCAATTACTTCAGCCCTAAGGTTTCTGCAACAAAAATCTAACTGCTATATTTTTCAACAGCATGATCCAAAAGCACGTATTAATTAAGACTGGCTCTGAGAGAGAACAACCGTGATTATATAGGGAAAGTTGTCAATCACATTCCTGTAAAATCAGCGCTGGAATGTTACACAGGGTGCGAAATAAAAACACACAGGGCACGAAAAATGTTACGCATCAACGATCACAAAACCTGATCGGTGATGCGTAAAAAAATGATGCGAAAGCGCGCGGCAAGCCACGAGAAACGAACCAACGCACACCAGCATCGAGTTTACACCTGTCAAATTTATTTTTTGCACATTGTTACCTAAAGTGCTCTGCACAATCCTCGCAGCCCTGACAAAAATTGAGGTTGGCTGGGCGCTTTTGCATATCCCATGTTTGAAATGAAATGCGACAGCTCTGCCAAGGTGTGTGGTAAGTGACCAACATGGTCACAAAACAGCATCAAGTTTACATCTGTAAAAATTATTTTTTTCACAATGTTACATGAAGGGCTCTGCACAATCCTCGCGGCCCTGATAAAAATCCCGCGGGCTGGCTGCTCGCTTTTGCATACCCGATGTTTTAAATGAAATGCGACAGCTCTGCCAAGGCGTGTGGTAAGTGACCAACATGGTCACAAAACAGCATCGAGTTTACATCTGTAAAAATAATTTTTTTCACAATGTTACATGAAGGGCTCTGCACAATTCTCGCGGCCCTGATAAAAATCCCGCGGGCTGGCTGCGCGCTTTTGCACACCCGATGTTTTAAATGAAATGCGACTGCTCTGCCAAGGCGTGTGGTAAGTGACCAACATGGTCACAAAACAGCATCGAGTTTACATCCGTAAAAAATATTTTTTCACAATGTTACATGAAGGGCTCTGCACAATCCTCGCGGCCCTGATAAAAATCCCGCCGGCTGGCTGCGCGCTTTTGCACACCCGATGTTTTAAATGAAATGCGACAGCTCTGCCAAGGCGTGTGGTAAGTGACCAACATGGTCACAAAACAGCATCGAGTTTACATCTGTAAAAAATATTTTTTCACAATGTTACATGAAGGGCTTTGCACAATCCTCGCGGCCCTGATAAAAATCCCGCGGGCTGGCTGCGCGCTTTTGCACACCCGATGTTTTAAATGAAATGCGACAGCTCTGCCAAGGCTTGTGGCAAGTAACCACCTTGGTCACAACACAATACACCATCAAAAGTGCAGTTGTAAACATTTCGAACGTGGAGTGCCCTAGCGCAGCGCAGCCCAGCTATTGCTTCAAAGAGCCGGCAGTAAATTTTGACATTCCTATGTGTAAAACCCGGGCGTGGTACGAAGACTCGTTCTTGAACTATAATAAGGGACTATGGTAATATTAGGTTGCGCAAATGTTCGAATCAAAAAAAGTGTCGGAAACGTTATTATAAGTAGTTCTATAGATCATTGATCAATAAGAATCATAATTAAGACTAACGATTATTCACGTGAGGTCTCATTTAATAACTGGCTTGTGGCAGCCAAGCGTTCATAGCGACGTTGCTTTTTGATCCTTCGATGTCGGCTCTTCCTATCATTGTGAAGCAGAATTCACCAAGCGTTGGATTGTTCACCCACTAATAGGGAACGTGAGCTGGGTTTAGACCGTCGTGAGACAGGTTAGTTTTACCCTACTGATGAGGTGTTGTTGCGATAGTAATTCTGCTCAGTACGAGAGGAACCGCAGATTCAGACATTTGGTTCATGTGCTTGGCTGATAAGCCAATGGTGCGAAGCTACCATCTGGGGGATTATGACTGAACGCCTCTAAGTCAGAATCCCGCCTAGAAAGCGACGATACTTTTGTGCCTCGCCCACGGCCGGCCAACGTAAGCGGTCGAAAGGCCGCCGTCTATGCCGGTGCTGACGTTCGACGGGCGCCGCAAGAGTTGCCCGTCGGTCGGCACACCCCCCTGCCCGAAAGGCGTGGTGCTAAATCATTCGCAAACGACCTAGTTGAAGATCGGGGTGTCGTAATCACTAGAGCAGTATTTTCACTGCGATTTGTTGAGAGTAAGCCTCAAGATCTGTCGATTTGTCCGCAGCGCGGGCGCACTTTGAGCGATCTCGGACGCCGAATGGGCGTTCGGGGTCGCTTTTTTTTTTCAAAAAATTTGGCAAAAATAGCCCAAAAAACACAAGCGGCGTTACCAGTTGCGTGCTCGCAGAGCTGGCTTTTGTTGCGTCGCTCAGAATTTGCTCCAGGAGGATCACCACAAGAGTACATGGAACAAATCTGACCCTACTATGTGGGAGCAAGCAGCTCGGTGCGAATGTGCGCGCGGCGTCGCTTGTTGCGTGCGGTTGGCGACTGGCTCGCTGAGCAGATTTGCTGCTGCTCGTTCGATGCCAAGGCGTCCACGGTGCGGGTCCTACT
This sequence comes from Ascidia mentula, assembly GCF_947561715.1. NCBI lineage: Eukaryota > Metazoa > Chordata > Ascidiacea > Phlebobranchia > Ascidiidae > Ascidia > Ascidia mentula. The sequence goes on from NW_028113661.1 coordinate 22,393, forward strand.
ACGGTGCGTGTTGTTGGCATAGTTGCACGTCGGCGTTACAGCTGGTTGGCGCTTCGCGCGTCCGGCCATGTTTCGCGCGTCCTTGACGGTTTTCAGAGTTCGTGGCCGAACCAAGCGTTGAGAATCGTAGCTTGAAAGTGACGGTCGGAGCGGGCGGCGGGCCCTGCGTCTCCACACGAAGCTACCTGGTTGATCCTGCCAGTAGTCATATGCTTGTCTCAAAGATTAAGCCATGCAAGTCTAAGTACGCGCTCTCGTACAGTGAAACTGCGAATGGCTCATTAAATCAGTTATGGTTCATTTGATCGTACATCGTACTTGGATACCTGTACAAAATCTAGAGCTAATACATGCGGTCAGCGCCTGCCTTGCGGCGGGTGCGCATTTATCAGTACAAAAACCGACCGGGCCGGCTTCGCGTCGCGCCCGCCACGTTTTGGCGACTCTGGATAACTGAGCGGATCGCACGGTCTCGAACCGGCGACAGATCATTCAAGTGTCTGCCCTATCAACTTTCGTCGGTAGGGTATCGGCCTACCGAGGTTCTTACGGGTGACGGGGAATCAGGGTTCGATTCCGGAGAGGGAGCCTGAGAAACGGCTACCACATCCAAGGAAGGCAGCAGGCGCGCAAATTACCCATTCCCGACGCGGGGAGGTAGTGACGAAAAATAACAATACAGGACTCTAAACGAGGCCCTGTAATTGGAATGAGCACACTTTAAAACCTTTAGCGAGTATCCATTGGAGGGCAAGTCTGGTGCCAGCAGCCGCGGTAATTCCAGCTCCAAAAGTGTATATTTAAGTTGTTGCGGTTAAAAAGCTCGTAGTTGGACGTTGGGCGCAGGCGGCCGGTCCGTCGCAAGGCGTGCACTGGCCGCACCTGGCCCTCTCCCGCGGCGCTCCGCCGGTGCCCTTGACTGAGTGTCGGCGGCGGCCGGGACGTTTACTTTGAAAAAATTAGAGTGTTCAAAGCAGGCGCTTCGCCTGAATAATGGTGCATGGAATAATGGAATAGGACCTCGGTTCTATTTTGTTGGTTTTCGGAGCGCGAGGTAATGATTAAGAGGGACGGACGGGGGCATTCGTACTGTGCCGTTAGAGGTGAAATTCTTGGATCGGCGCAAGACGAACGACTGCGAAAGCATTTGCCAAGAATGTTTTCTTTAATCAAGAGCGAAAGTCAGAGGTTCGAAGACGATCAGATACCGTCCTAGTTCTGACTATAAACGATGCCAACCAGCGATCGGGGGGCGTTACTTTGACGACCCCTCCGGCAGCTTGCGGGAAACCAAAGTCTTTGGGTTCCGGGGGAAGTATGGTTGCAAAGCTGAAACTTAAAGGAATTGACGGAAGGGCACCACCAGGCGTGGAGCCTGCGGCTTAATTTGACTCAACACGGGGAATCTCACCCGGCCCGGACACAGTGAGGATTGACAGATTGAGAGCTCTTTCTTGATTCTGTGGGTGGTGGTGCATGGCCGTTCTTAGTTGGTGGAGCGATTTGTCTGGTTAATTCCGATAACGAACGAGACTCTGGCTTGCTAACTAGTTACGCGACCCTATCGGTCGGCGTTGAACTTCTTAGAGGGACTAGTGGCGCTTAGCCACACGAGATTGAGCAATAACAGGTCTGTGATGCCCTTAGATGTTCGGGGCCGCACGCGCGCTACACTGACCGGATCAGCGTGTCGCCGCCTAGGCCGGAAGGTCCGGGTAACCCGCTGAACCCCGGTCGTGCTAGGGATAGGGAATTGCAATTGTTTCCCTTGAACGAGGAATGCCCAGTAAGCGCGAGTCATCAGCTCGCGTTGATTACGTCCCTGCCCTTTGTACACACCGCCCGTCGCTACTACCGATTGAATGGTTTAGTGAGGTCCTCCGATTGGACCTGGCGCGTTCGGCAACGGCCGCGCCGGCGTCCGAGAAGACGATCTAACTTGATCATTTAGAGGAAGTAAAAGTCGTAACAAGGTTTCCGTAGGTGAACCTGCGGAAGGATCATTACCGGCCGATCGCCGATCGAGTGGTCGTGCGTTCGACAGGTGGAGAAGGCTCCGTATCTTGGCGGCCGCGCACGCCCTTCGTCGCTGTTGAGGCGCACGCGATTGCACTTCGGTCACCCTGTTTCGTTCTGCGCCGAGTGCCGTGGCCATGTGCCAGGCTGGCTTCATGCGTCGCCTACGGCTGGCGACCGCTCGGCCACCGCTTTTTTCGACTGTGCAATCCGGCTGGGTCGCGCTTGTCCAACTGACGAAGTCACGGAGGGCTCTTGGCGGTGGATCACTCGGCTCGCGAGTCGATGAAGGACGCAGCTAGCTGCGTGAATTAATGTGAATTGCAGGACACATTGAGCATCGACGTTCTGAACGCAAATTGCGGCACCGGGTCAATCCCGGCGCCACGCCCGCCTCAGGGTCGCGTTGTAACGTTCCCGCGCGGCGACGCGTCGGGCCGGTGCGGTGTCGGCCGTTGCCACGGTCGTCCCGCCCAGGACAGCACGAACGCAGTGTCAGCGCGCGAAACCGAACGCGGCGTGCGTCTCGTTACGAGTCGGCCTCGAAGAGGATCCCGGCCCGGAGCAGCACGGCTCGCGTTCGGGCGCGGCG